>NC_142938.1:1717381-1789881 GCF_046866305.1 Octopus bimaculoides | reverse complement strand
GTCTGCCCGAGGCTATAGTAGAAGACACTTGTCCAAGGTGCCAAGCAGTGGGACTGTACCCAGGACCATGTGGTTAGTAAG
Source organism: Octopus bimaculoides (assembly GCF_046866305.1). Taxonomy (NCBI): domain Eukaryota; kingdom Metazoa; phylum Mollusca; class Cephalopoda; order Octopoda; family Octopodidae; genus Octopus; species Octopus bimaculoides. Next base: position 1,789,800 of record NC_142938.1, on the reverse strand, counting down.
CAAGCTACTTACCACTCCAGTGGTTGTGGATATATATATATATATATATATATATATATATATATATATATATATATATATATATATATATATATATATATATATATATATATATATATATATATCCACAACCACATTCACTCTTTCTATCGTATGGGTGCGACGTTGCACGATGCCAAGGTATTTCTGTTCAAAAACAGACTCGGGTGTGACATCGTCTGCAACAGGCATTTAAGATTCCAAAGTGGCCCTCACCGTTCCCTGTATAGCAAGATCTCTATTTCTATCAGCGGAACTTCATAGAGACATGATTTCATATAAGCTAAGCTTTGTCTCACTCACACAGGTCACAGTGCACCAGACACCAACCCGTTATTGCTAGGCAATCGCTCACCCTAAATGCAGTCTAGCCGTCATTTCCCGATGCATTGCTTCCGTCTATCTGGGATTTTAGCAGCCCCACTCACTAGATTAACTTGCTGAAGGTGCGACTTTTGTGTCCGATAATCCGGCAGCCGGGCACTAGGTTGTACTGGACTATATGTTACTAGATGCACTCTTCAGTGACCTGACTTCCGCCGCGGGTATGTATGTGTGTGTGTGTGTATGTGTCTATACAGCTGAAGAACGTAGGCTCGAAACGTAAAGGACTTTATCACCTTTCCGAGCGTCAAATTAATACACCTGTTTGTTTATACACCTGTCTTCGTCTTTTGTTTTTCTGAAAATTCCAACAATATATATATATATATATGTTTGTGTATATTTAAACGTCATGTGTTATAAATATTCATATTTATGTTATATATATGCATATATATATGTATATATATATAAACATGTATATGCATATATATATATATATATATACATATGCATGTATACCAATATCTATCTATCTACCTTTCTGTCTGTCTGTCCGTCACTGTCGCTCACTCTCTTCCTCTCTCTCTTATTCTCTCTTTCCCTGCACACACACGCACACACGCGCGCGCGCATACACACACACACGCACGCACACACACACACAGATACACACACACACACGCACGCACACACAAATATTGTACGCAGGTACACCGTAGTATATAGCCTCATGTACCATCCGTGTGCAGTGTGGTGTATATTTGTAAAAGCTGAGCCAACAATTTCGGCGAAGCTGGCAGCAAAGAGCGATGGAACTCTGCGGCGATGGCGACGGCGGTGGTGGTTGTGGTGGTGCCGTCGGGTGGGTGCAGGCGACGGCGGTGGAAGCTTTGCGCAGTGTGTCGCAGTGATTGTTACATATGTACTCACATCGTAGCATACTCTGCCGATAGTGTTGTTGTTGTTGTTGCAGTGGTTATGTTTTACAGTATTGTTATTGTTATTGCTGTTGTCGTTGTTGGTGAGGTTTACGTTGTTTATTATTATTATTATTATTATTATTATTATTATTATTATTATTATTATTATTATTATTATTTACCGTTGTAATTATTATTTATGATATATTTGTTTTTTGATGTGGTTGTTGATGATGGTGACTGTTGTGATGAGAGGGACCGAAGTTTGATGATGGTGGTGCTGGTGGTGATGATGATGATGATGGTGGTGCTGGTGGTGATGATGATGATGATGGTGGTGCTGGTGGCAATGCTGGTACTCATAGTTTTACATTTTACGTTTTCCTAACGTTGCAAAGAGAATAGTAGTGGTAGTAGTAGTAGTAGTAGTAGTAGTAGTAGTAGTGGTGGTAGTAGTAGTAGTGGTGGTAGTAGTAGTAGTAGTAGTAGCAGCAGCAGCAGCAATAGTATTACTATATGAAGTGTTCGCATAAAATAAGTACTATTTGTACTAGTATTAGTAATAGCAGCAGCAGCAGCAGTGTTGGGGGTGGGGTGGGGGTGGGGGTGGGTGGGGGTGTAGGACAGGTTTCATCAAATAAGCGTGTATTTTTTCCAGCCATGACCATCACCGCCTCTTGTTTCCAAAACATGTGTCCTCATAATCTATTACGCTACACTGACCAATGAGTCCTTCCTTTTCGAACAGCGTAAAGTATGATTTGAGGGAGATTTGACTGCTATTTCTGGAGGTTCGTTCTACAGTATAGATGCTCTCTCTCCTACATACATCGACTCTGGTTGAGGTTGTAGTTGGGATTATAGTATGGGAGTAATAGAAAATGTAGTATTGGTGGTGACAGTGGTGGTAGTGGTGGTGGTGGTGGTAGTAGTTGTGGTGGTGTATTACTGAGTGTTGTAGTATTCGATGATAATAGTGGTGTGGTAGAAGGTAGTGGTGGTAGTGGGAAAGTGGTAGTATGGGCAGTAGTGTTGGTAGTTGTTGCAATGGTTGGGGTGGTGGTGGTGTAGGGGTGATAATATATTAGAATCGCTGATGGCAACAGAAGTGGCAGTTATAGTAGTAGTAGTAGTAGTAGTAGTAGTAGTAGTGGTGGTGGTGGTGGTAGTCGAAATATTAGTAGTAGTAGTAGTAGTAGTAGTGGTGGTGGTGGTGGTAGTCGAAATATTAGTAGTAGTAGTAGTAGTTATTGTAAGGTCAGTTGTGGTAGCGACTGTTGTGGTTGTGGTAACAATGGTCGTGGAAGTAGCGTCGGCTACAGTAGAACAAGTGGTTGTAGTGCTGGTATTGGTTATAGTAGAGTAGTGATAAATCCAAAAGTTGCTGCAGTTTGGGTTGTAGTATATAATTAGCTGCTAGGGTGTCCCAGACAGGTCAGATTAATGCGGTGAACGTTACATGTCTTCAACAGTTGACGACTACAGGTGGTGGGATTGAGAGACGAAGTACTGGGGAGGAAGGATTGGTGCGCAGGGATAGGTGCAAGACCAGGTAAAACCTGATGATCCAGATCTAGGATTAAAGACATTCCAGCCGTGACCGTCTCATCTTCTCTCTACTTACAACCAAACTTGGTCTGTGTTATCCTACGTGTGATTAGACTGCTATTTCTAGCAGTTCATGCGAGCATCTGGAGGCTTCTCTCTCTTTGGTTAGGAAGAACGGGTTGTGGTGATGGTGGTGGCGGGGATGTGGCAGTGTAGTGGGGGTGGGGTGGGGGTACTGTGGTGGTGTTTTCAGCAGCAGCACAGCAACAGTTGCAGCAGTAGCTCTAGTAGTAGTAGTAGCTTTGATGGTAGTGGTGGTGGTGGTGGTGGTCCTTGAGTCAGAACTGGAGTGAAAACTATTGGTGTCTGTGTTGACTGGTGTAGTTAACACAAATTGATGATGTTGCTGCTGCTGCTGCTGCTGATGATGATGATGGTGATGATGTTGACGATGACGATGATGATGGTGATGATGTTGATGATGACGACGATGACTATGATGAAGACGGTGATCGTGATGTGATGATGATGACGATTGTCATAGAACAGCGAGTGGATATTCTTATATTCAATAAGCCGCCTCCACCACCGACGACTTCTAGCGCCACCACCACCACCACCACCATCGCCACTACCACCACCACCACCACCACCACCACCACCACCACCACCACTACCACCACCACTACCACCACCATCACCATCACCGCTAACACCACCACGTCACCTCCCCTCTCGCCACCACAAGCGTTACTATCATTACCAACTGCACCCACACCCCACCACCCCACCATTACAATCCCCTCTATCCCCCCCACTCCCCAACAGACGTTACATGTTGACATATTGATTAATTATAATATTTGATGTTTGACCAGAAACTGTTGAGCTGCCAGAAACAGCCGAGTGAATTGACCGATTATGTCTAGTACTGCACTGAGGAGTGATCTCTTGGGTTCCCCGTTCGAACCCTACTCAAATCATTAAAAAAACCCAACATTTGCTGTTGACGAATTATTTCTGGCGTTCGTAAAAAAGTCCACTCCTTAAGAGGAAAAGGGGCAGTGGCTATGGTCCTTTTATTAGGGTCCGTCTAACGCAGTGGTGGTGGTGGTAATTATAACCCCATTGGTTGTAGTAGCTGCTGTAGTGTTGATAAAAGTGGTGGTTATGGTTGTTGTTGTTGTTGTGGTGGTGGTGGTGGGGAATCCAGGTAGTAGTGCCTCGAGTACTTGCAGCAGAATGAACCCCCGCCGAGGGCACCTAAAGGGCAAATCATGGTGTTGAACTGGATGACGGATGATGTTTGTCACACACAAAAAAAAGACAAGAATAATTACACTGACGTGGTTCCATACATTTTTAGCCTCTTAAGTTTCTTTCACAAATCTTTCGCTGTTGTGGTTGAAGATATTTGCTGAAAATGCTGTACGCTGGGATCGAACGTGAAGCCAACGAGCTGTGAAACAAAACTCTTAAACCCACAACTTTATATGCATTCTTTTCTAATGGAGATAAACAAAGTGGATCGTCTCGCGCCCCCCTCCATAAAATACCACATATACTCGATTCCAGAATGTTTCCGGGTTCAGTTCCACTGCGTGGCACCTTGGGCCAGTGTCTTCTACTATAGCCTCGGGCCGACCAAAGCTTTGTGAGGGGACTTGGTAGATGGAAACTGAAAGAAGCCCGACAGAATAAGTACTAGGCTTACAAAGAATAAGTCCCGGGGTCGATTTCTTCGACTAAAGGCGGAGCTCTTGCATAGTCACAGTGAAATGACTGAAACAAGTAAAAGAATAAAAGAAAGAATATGAATAATTAAAGAAATAAAGCGAGAAGAGAAAAATAAAAGAAACGGCATTCGAGGCCTTTCAGAACTGACTATTTATCAACTTTCATCAAGTTGTTGCATTGAAACTGTCAGTGACCATGTCTCCATTGTGCGACGGAAATTTCGATACATTGGTGAAACGAATTCAAAATGAAGTTAACAGTTTTGTGTATTTTTCAACGAATAAACTCTTCTGTATTGAATGCATAATTAGAAAGGAATTTTCGTTAACTCCAAGTTAGCCATGCTTTGGCAAACCGCTAATGAAAGACACTCCGGCCTTGACCACGCCGTACTATTAAAGATATATTAAGGACCACATTATTCGATATGACCGTTTTATAAAATGTGTGCGAACTGTGGAACATCTGGCATCCATTTCTCGTCGATCATGTAACCGCTCAAAAGCCCCTTAATTATGAATGAATATGCCGTAGGAAAGAGGGAGAGAGAGAGAGAGAGAGAGAGAGAGAGAGAGGGAGAGAAGAGAGAGAGAGAGAGAGAGAGGGAGAGAGGGGGAAGAGAGAGGGAAAGAGAAGAAGAGAGAGAAATGAATTTCTGGTCGAAACGTTATAATCCACATATGACCACCACAACATACCAATGAGGGAATATGTGGTCGTTTTACTTGCGAGTCATGGCAGCTAAATCTACTTCAAATAGACTGGCTCAGTTTAAAAAAAAGAAAGGCTACATTGGAGGAAGGAGTTATAGGTATACAGAAAAAAAATGGGATCGTCATGGCTGGAATAACTTTGATTCTAGATATACTCAATCAAAGTTAAGCTAGGGCTATATAGTTATTCCATATTCGTAAATATAAACCAGAGAGAGCAGCTCTCCATATCACGGGATTAACTGGAAATAGCAGCCAAATCTCCTTTCAAATCGCAAAGGTTTGCTTGATCAGAGCTGATCAAAGAGTAAACGGTAAGCAAGGCTACACCAGGTTATGTAGTCCTAGATGCACTAGGACAGAATAATAAAATGAATAATCATACCGAATCTTCCTAAGAGTGTACATTAAGGTTTCACGTATCTGTGGAGTACTCAGCTACTTGCACGTTAATTTCCCGTTCAGGCTGTTCCGTTGATCGAATCAACTGGAACATGCGCCGTCGCGAGCGACGGAGTGTCTGTAAGAGTATTCTGGTCAACCACTGCCATTTCATTTTTTATAAGGATGAAAATCAAAGTCGACCTCAGTTGGAGCTGAGCCTAGAAAGCAAAGCGGTGTAACTAAATACCACAAGGCACTTTGCCCAAAGTCCCACTGATTCTAGCAATCCATTGCCTTGACCTTATACCAATTAGTAAATACAATTAATATGTTAATGACATAAAGCTATATTTAATACGTTTTGAATATCAAAGTTGGCAGCATTAATAACTGCTAGAACACATCTCAACGTAAGTGCATCAATCCTTAATTGACCAAAACCAAGATCACGTGATGCTTCAAACCTCGGTGAATGACCTCTTTACTATTTGCCGCACAGTGAACAACGAGGAAGCGTTTATGCGGTCATTGGCACTGTTAGAAATGGTAGGCTAATTTTCCTCGGCTCACGCTCTGGTTTCATAAATAAGGAAAGAATATGTCAGATGAGGTCATCTGAGACACTTTTTTAAAAGACCCCAGGGATGCGACTCGAATGCGTCTCATCAAAGGTTTCCTCAGTCAGGGTTGGACTGGGGCTAAATATCAACCGGGTTCAATCTCGCAACGCAGTACCTTGGACAAGCCTCATCTACTAAGACCAATGCCTTCGAGTCGACCAATGCCTTCGAATCCACCAATGCCTTCGAGTCGACCAATGCCTTCGAGTCGACCAATGCCTTCGAGTCGACTAATGCCTTCGAGTCGACCAATGCCTTTTGTGTACGGAAACTGTGCGGAGAATTGGTTGTTGCTTATTGCTTTATATTCTGTCAGGAGGATAGAAAGGAAGGTCTTACGGTGTATACGCTTTTATTGGCTTTTTAAAGCACTGCTGTGACAGGTCTGTTTGCCCAGCCAAATACCAGCTCATACACAATTTATATGGCCATACAAAAGACTTCCTAGTGCACAAACACACACACACGATCACATTAATCTACGTTAAGTTACAACTATATCCACCCAACCGCCCGTGATCGGGGTCGACCGTCTTCTAATAGGAACAGATACACAGTGCAATGTGAGTTAAACTTGGTGCCTCACTCGGTCCTTCCTTCTGAGAATTTTCTCCTTACAACAATTTCGCTACAGCGAAATTCAAGGTGAGCATAAAACTCGCTCCGTATCCTCAATTTGAAGATGTCCATTCCCTGACATAAATTATGTTGTAATTGCTTCGATAAATAAAACTCCAGCCGTAGTGTTTTCGTGCGATCTGTTTTTGGGTAACTACAATAGTTTTAGGTTTGAAAAGGGACCTCAGCAACAAAGTAGAAAAACAGAGCAGCAGGTATTTACCAATTTGGGCATTTACCAATTTTAAAAACGCTGAAGAAGAACTGATTCGCTCATGACTACTATTCAACAATGATGACGACAAAGATGACGACGACGACGACGACTACAACGACGGAGACCACAACCACCACCACCACCGCCGCCGCCGCCGCCACCACCACCACCACCACCACCGTCCCAGTTTGACCTGAAGTAAAGCCAATTTCGTCTTGATATGTTTTTGGCAAAAGTAAGAATCTGAAATTTCTTTAAATGTGTGTGCGTGTGTATGTATGTGTGTGTGTGTGTGTGCTTGTGTGTGTGTGTGTGTGTGTGTGTGTGTGTGTGTGTGTGTGTGTGTGCGTGCGTTCGGGCGTGTGAATAATTATGTGCAAGCGTGTGAGTGTTTAAATGTCTATGTGTATAGCTGCATGCTAATGTGTATGCGTCTGTTTATATAATTAGTTGTGTGCGGATGCATAGAAAAGTCTGTGTCGGAGAGTTTAAATACATACCTACGCAGCGCACTCACGCACACACACGTACATGCACACGCACACACACGTACATGCACACGCACACACACACACACACACACACACACATACACACATACACATACAAGCACGAACGCTTATGCTTATATACACATAACCATATACACACATCTATATAGGTATCAATGTATACTCGTATATATATATATATATATATATATATTCGGGTGTGCGTGTTTGTATATATATATATATATATATATATATATATATATATATATATATGTATATATATACACACGTATGTATGTATATGTATTTGCCTGTGCTGCGATGTTCTATTCTATATCTTTTTATTTCTCATGTGACCGAAGTAATTTTTCCTAAAACAGATCACATCATCTCGCTTCATTCAATTCAACCACCGTTCGAAACATAACAAACCATCACGGTTCAGTTTAATTCGTATCATATTTGAATGAAGTTCAATAGAGATTCGTTTTTACACTTACGTTTCAAATTTATGTACAGTCGAATGGTCGATGAACGCGTCTTCCCGCAACAACATCTTCAAATGGACATCCAACCAGCAGGCAGCAAATATGTAGCTTAAATGATATGTAAAGTGTACATCATTAAACGGTTTAAATTGTAATAAACATCTTTATAGGTTTTGTTTATAAGATTTTTAATAAATTCTGTCACACAATCTTGCTCCTTGTTATTTTATCATAGCAACACAATGTGCACGTAACGTGAGTGTGTGTATGTATGTACATACGTATGTCTGTAAGTAGATATGTTGGTATACACACACACACATATGTGTGTGCATATACATACATATATATATATATATATATATATATATATATATATATATATATATATATATGTATACAGAGATGTACATATCTATATGTATATGTATATATATGTTTATATAAGATGCAGTCGTGGCCGTGAGGTAAAAGAGCTTGCTTCCGAACCACATGGTTCCAGGTTCAGCTTCACTGCGAGGTACCTTGGGAAATTGTCTTCTACAATAACCTCGACCCGACCAAAGACTTGTGAGCGCATTTGATAGACGAAAAGTGAAATCCCGTCGTATATATATATATATATATATATATATATATATATATATATATATATATATATATATATATATATATATATATATATATATACATGTGTGTGTGTGTGTGTGTGTGTGCGTCTCTGTCCCCCACCACCGCTTGACACGTGGTGTTGGTGTGTTTACGTCTCGGCAACCTTGCGGTTCGACAAAGGGAAACATTTCTTTTGTTAACATTCATGTTCACAGAAAAACAGGAGAAATGTTGAATTCCTGAACTTAGATGTAACACCTTAATTGGTATGAAACAATATAACTTCATTTTTACTGACCATATCAAGCTAATGTCTCGGTTTTCCATTCATTATATATATATATTATGCTACCAATTTATGCATGCATATCTGTCTGTCTGTCTGTCTGTATGTATGTGTGTGTATGCATGCAGGTATGTATGTGTGTATGTACTATGGAGATCAAGAGAGGTTGAAAGGCAAAATTGACTCCAGCGGTATTTGAACTCTGAATTTTAAAGGCCTGATATAATGCCGCTGTGTATTTTGTTCATACATTTACCATGCCAAAGATGTTTCTGTTCATTTGCTCCAAGTCAGTTATGATCAGTCAGAGCTATGACCAGCGGTACGACCATCCTATCATTTAAAACAAATAATTTCATAAAAGTGTAGCGACTACGTAGAGATTTCCTCGTTGGTTTGATGAATAGCGTTTTAATGACGTAGTTACAAATGGTTAAAGAAAATATTTGACCACCAACGTTAGGTTTATTTCAATAATCTCGAACTGGTCTTGGTTTGTTCATTTAGTGCGGTATTTGTGTGTTAATTCTTGCATTCTGTTTAGTTATTCATATTTATTGCATGATTAAGTTGATGCTTATTTTTTTTTTTTTGGAAATCCTTCATAGAATGATCACATGATCAAGCAATTTTTGTTTTATATTTTTCTTTCTAGTTTATTTTCGGTTTTTCTAACATAATGTATTGCAATGTCTGCTTGTTATAGATGCATTGTCGGTTGAAAATAAACACGTACAAGTCTGGCAATTGTTACATGCTCAGGTCATGGATTTTACAGCTTCAACATTTGCATACAAATCCGTAAATTACATTAATTAGTCACTAATTAGTCATTTGAAGTATGGTTATTCATTAGTCTGGAACCTCGTAGCTTGCATTTAATAAAGAGGTTTTTAATTTTGAAATGATTTTAACATATAATAATTAATGCAACTAACGCATGTTTATATAGCAACCGCAGTGGTTTTCTGTTCAAATCATAATTCTAAACGCTGGCATTTTTTTATAATTATGAATGTATATTATGATTATTGTGTTCTGTTTCACCAGTCATGTCTTTACATTGTGTAAATACCCGGCAGAACCAGGGTGCATTTAGTTCATGAAGTACAGTGATACGTTTGTTTAATATTTCATGTTGGGTTTTTTTCAATTTATGAGTGGAGTCTGCATTATTCTGTGGGTTGGTCAGCTTATCCGTCAGTGTATTATTGACTAATGTTTGTTTTGTCGTGGCGATGTTTCGCGTGGAGCCTTTTGCTGGTGGCGGAGGAAGGAAGGAAGGAGAATGAATAAACAAGGATTGAGAAGGGATTTGAGTGATTAGTTTTATACCTGGAAGGACAAAGGGTTCTCTATTGTTAAATAGTTAATGGCCAAAATGACTCTCTCGTGATGTAATTACTTTCCCTCCTCCGTCTCTCTTTCTGTGTGCGTCCGTGTGCGTCCGTGTGCGTCCGTGTGTGTACGTGTGTGTGTGTGTGTGCGTGTGTGTACCCGTATATGCTATATATATATATATATATATATATATAATATATATATATACACACACACACACACACACACACATATATGGATGAATGGATTTATTTGTATTAATGTATATGTATGCATATCTATCTATCTATCTATCTATCTATCTATCTATCTATCTATCTATCTATCTATCTGTCTGTCTGTCTGTCTATATATTTGTGTTTATATGCATATGAATGTATGTCTGTATGGTGCGTGTCTTTATGGCGTGTGTCTGTAAAAGTACATCTCGGAACTACAGATGTGATATCATTGATATCATGGTTTATAATCTTTAACAGCCAATGATATCGTGGAAATTCTTTCAGGGTGACTCACCACGCATCTCTGTAACTGCACACAGCTGTCTCTAAATATGGCTACTACGTACGTGTACCCGTGTGTACATGTGTGTATGTATATATATACATATATATATATATATATGTATGTGTGTGTGTGCGTGTGTGTATTGCGTGCTTGTGTTTGTAGCTGCATATTTATGTGCACCTGTTGTATATGTGGACGTCTTCCTAAACCGTTCGTACGTGTTTATATGTATGTGTGCCTACATTTATGTATATGGAAGTGCGTGATAGAGTGTGTTTTAATTCATGTAAATACAATATTAGATACATAACAACTTAGTTATAGATGTAAATAAACTTAATAGCGATATGGGTAGCTAGTTTAGTAAACAAACATGTATACATATCGACATACAAATAAACAAACATAGATTCACATAGAGATACATAGATACAAAGATATATAGATAAATATGCATTCGTACGTACATACATACATACATACATACATACATACATACATGCATACATACATACATACACGCTTGTATATACGGGGAACAGCTTTCGTTTCATGTTTCATTAAATACACGACTATGTTCAAGTTTTATCTTTCATAATTCAAACTTTTCATATTTTATTTGCTTTTCTACGCTATTTGGAAGTGGCCATGAACCGAAATAAAGTGAGAGGTGGACGGGCAGGGCTAGAAACTGCGGGAGAGGCGGGGGTGGTGGCGGCGAATGAGTGAGGGAGGGCACGAGTAAGGAAGGGAAAGAGAGAAAAACAGTGAAGATTTCAATGAAAATACTAAATACTTTATATTTTTGTCATGCTTGTGACAAAAGATAAATAAATAAATAAAATAAAGAAGAAATATTGAAAAAATAGACAACTGCTGGCTCCAAATTCTGATAATAAAAGAATATTAGATTTTGGTAAAGGTGCTTGCATAGAGGTTGATGTTTGTTGTCAGCGATTTAGTCGGAGACTTCCACACGGCGTATCTTTCTCCGACAACCTTCACTTCATACGATAGGCGTCGTATGGCGTTATCGTGTTTTTGCACCTACTCTCCTTAACACCAACAAACTGAAATAAGACCCCTTATTTTTCAAACACCCTCCAGAATATTCGAGCTGTTCTATGCAATGCTGTTTTCTGCAGGTGTTCCACCCGGATTGCAACCCCTATTTGTTTAACGTGCTTCTCAACACCTTTACTTACTGCTCCTAAGGCTCGGACAATCTTTCAAATTACGACCACCTTTTTCAGACTGTTTCACTTCCTCACCCGTCATATCCCTCCACTTTTTTTCTGTTTTTATCGCATGCTTTGCCTGTCAGCTGGACATGCTATATCCATAATATCGCACTGTTTACTCTCTTTTCTCAATTATCCCTATATTTGGTTTCCTGATCTCTATCTCATCGTTGCACTCAATCATAAATTCCCACAGGATCTTTGCATTATCATTTTCAATAATGCTTTCGGGTGCATCATCATCATCATCATCATCATCATCATCATCGTCGTCGTCGTCATCGTTGTCGTCAGCATCATCATCATCATTATTATTATTATTATTATTATTATTATTATTATTATTATTATTACTATTATTATTGGCGAGCTGGCAGAATCGTTAGCCCGCTGGACGAAATGCTTAGCGGTATTTCGCCCGTCACTACGTTCTGGTTCAAATTCCGCCGAAGTCGACTTTGGTTTTCATCTTTCCGGGGTCGATAAAATAAGTACCAGTTGAATACTGGTGTTGAAGTAATCGACACATCCTCTCGCCCCAAATGTCTGCCCTTGTGGGAAAATTTGAAACCATTATTATTATTAATATTATTATTATTTTACTGTTGTTTCGATTTGTTCTTTTCAGTGTAACCTCCCCTTAAATTGTATATCTTGGAGTTACCTGTACTGTATCTCCGACAAATAACTGTTATCGAATTCTCCCCCGCCAGGCTCCTCGCCTCCCATAACTGCTTCCGATGTATTACAATAAAATTAAAATCGATTGTTTTAAAGTAATTCTTTAATGCCACGATAGAAATAAAAAACGACCTGACGAATGAGCGTCGTGAACTGACTTAATCGACCAAAATCCTATTTATTTCTGTGTGTCTTTGTATTTATTTCTGAATTATATTTTTTCAGAATACATATTACAATGCTAGCTGCCAACAAATTTGCTCTTTATAGCGTGTCTCAATCAGAAGTTATCACTAGTAAAGGGACATCGCTTTCCCCTGATCACCACTGGGCCGCCAATAGAAACAGAACACAACATTTAGTCGATGCTTAAAAACTTTTCATTATTCATAACCATTGTGCAGAGCAGATGGTGTTTGGTAGGAAATTTGGCAAGCATCGCAGTTGTGCACCGCCACCACCGCCACCGAAACTAATACCACCACCACCACCACCATTATCGGAACCACCGCCATCGTCATCGCTACACCCAACGCCAACCCTAACACCACCAACATCAGAGTCGCCGCCACCACCACCACCACCACCACCACTACCACTACAACCGACAACGCCAGTAATATCACCCCACCCTCGCCTCCAACACCACCACCATCCCCACCTTCCCTACCTCATTATAGCCATTACACGCCCAGGATTCCGCCGACACCTCCACCCCTACCCCACCAACACCACCACCGCACCGCCACCGCCACCGTCACCGCCTCCGCCGCCGCCGCCGCCGTCGCCATCTTTCATCGCAATTTATTCATCTCGAACAATACATTCGATTGTTCTTCTATCTTGGGACTTGAGGATAGAGTTTTGTTGTTGCTGGTGTTGTTGTTTCCACTTGTAAATTAATACAGCTGCTGCTGCTGTTGTTGCTGTTGTTGTTGTTATTGCTTTTTAACCCTAGGTCAGCCATGATCGAGTTGACCTATAAACACAAGTGTCGGCGATGGTCTTCCCGTAAGTTCTTTATGCTGCGGTGTGTCATACAGATTTGAAGACTGTCCGCTGTGATTGCAAAAACATTTAGCTGTTATTTCTAGCAGTTCGAATGACCACGAAGGGGGAAAGACATTCGTTTCTTCAATAATGTTGTTAGAATCGTTTACTTGTTTCAGTCATTAGACTGCGGCCATGCTGGGGCACCAATTTGAAGAAATCTAGTCGAACAAATCATTTATCATTCTTTTGTGAAACCAGCTACTCATTCTATCGGTGTCTTTCACCGAACCGCTAGATTACACGGACATAATACACCAACACCGGTTGTTAAGCGGTGGTGGAGACCAAGCCACACACACAGACATCTACATCTACATATATACGACAGGCTTCTTTCAGTTTCCGTCTATCAAATTCACTCACAAGGTTTTGATCAGCCCAAAGCTACAGTAGAAGACACTTGCCCAAGGTGCCACGCAATGGGACTGAACCCAGAACCATGTGGCTGGGAAGTAACCTACTCGTGACACAGGTACGCTTGCGCAACTGTTGTTGTTGATGTTGTTTAGCTTCGTATGAACCCTGATCAAGTAGATATATGATAATAAGGGACATTCGAAACGTGTTCCCAAAAATCTTAACGGTCCCGATGACCCTCCTCCCCAAAACATCGCAACCACAGCCACCATCACCAACATCCTCCATCATTACTACCAATACTACACACCACCACCACCACCACCACCACAACTGTGCACCGCTACCATGACAACCACCTTCTACAGCGCCACCACTCCAATATCTTCACTACCACACCAGTACCATCATCATCGTCATCATCATCGTCATCTCCAGGACTGCCACGAACGCCACCAACATCAATCATCACTACCGCCGCCACCACCACCACCACCACCACCACCATCACGATCATCACCATCACCCCTACCACCATCACCTCTCCAACCACCACAGCCATCGCCATCTCCGATAATGTTATCTTTTCATTTTTGGTTCATGTTTGTTATTCTGACGCATTGCGTTTCACAGTTCCAAACAGAACCCCACCCCCAAACACACACACACACACACACTATTCACCATACGCACGCACGGCACCCACCACACACCCACCCACATTGTACATAACCCACTCGAACCCAAAGACCCCCCCCGCTCCTCATCAACAATCCCTTCTCTTTCACAATGACTTCATGTATTGGACACAGTTTCAGAATTTCTGGTGAAGTCCAGAGAAAAATATCAAAACCAGAAAGTAATTTCTTTATACAGTGTACATGTATGTATGTATGTATGTATGTATGTATGTATGTATGTATGTATGTACGTATGTGTGTATGTATTCTCTCTCTCTCTCTCTGTATCTATACATATATATATATATATATATATATATACACTTTGGATAACATGCTCATAGTTACAGTGTGTGTGTATATATATATATATATATATATATATATATATATATATATATATATATATATATATATATATGTTATCCAAAGTGTCGTTACCTTTAACGACAGGAGAATTGATTGATGAAGCATATCGATAATCAAAGCATTCCATTTGTGACCATCCCATTTTTCCCCATGTGCAGGATACCCAGGACCACGTTTTCAACGTGTATCTTGATTTAAAGGAACTTGGGATGCAATATGAGGGAGATTTTGTTGGTATTTCTAGCATATAGAACGACTACACAGTGCCTCTCTCCTATTTTTTGTGTTGTATATGGTGTTCATATTATTGTTAACGTTGTGCCTGTTATTGTTGTTGTTGTTGGCATTTGATGTTGTTCTTATCGTTGTTGTTGTTGCTGCTGCTTCTTTTGTCTTTTGGAAGATTGCTCACTGAGTTGCAGGCAGTTTCTCATTACGAAGAGTCCAAGATAAGGAAACATAGACAACACTGGATATGGCGAAGCAAAACATAAATGAGATATACTTAATGATACCGTCATTAAATCGATCGAACCGAGGGACCTAGCGTTCGGGGACCAATCGATTTGCTTGAAATAGCAACCAAAGTTATTCAAATCACATTGTGGCAGCTTAATAAAACAGAAATAATCTATTCGTAGATGTACAGTGAAATGGGATGGTCACATTTGGAGTGGCTTTTGTATACGTCCGATTCATTAGGACTGACCTAGATTTAAATAGCACTAACGAATGCGACCACCACCACCGACACTAAGCCACCATCATCATAAAACTAGGAGTAGGCCTGTATGTGGTCGTTCAGCTAAAATAGCAGTGAAAACTATTTCAAATCTCACAAATCTCTGTTATCTTATAATAGGAAGGGCACATAAGATCTTATAGTCCTAGATATACTATGTCTGAATAATGAAAGACAGGATGGCCACAACTGGAATATATTCGTTACGAAGGGAGCAGCATCTACACAACAATGCCCTTCATTATGAGAGATTATCTGACCACCACCACCACCACCACCATCAACACCACCACCGCTACCACTAATAATATCAACACCGCAGTCACCCCTACCACCAGAGGAACCAGAGATAATAGGAGATGAAGAAAAAGAAAGAAAAATATGGTAAGGGAAAGAAGAGAAAGCCGGGGGACCTTGCATGGGAAAATGTTTAATGAATAGCAGAGGAATAGGTTTGGAAGAAATTGGTTTTTGTCTTTGGTAACAGCAGAAGAGTTCCATCGCATAATTAATAATAATGATGATGGAACAAATACATGGAACAAATAGGGGCTGCAATAAGGGTGGAGCACTTGCAGAAAGCAGCACTGCTTGGAACCGCTCGAATACTCCGGAAGGTGCTCGAAAAATAAGTGGTGGTACCTTAGTTCACTGGTAGTGAACAGCTGACGCTGTAGTACATCTACAGCGTTAGAAGCTATGCAAAGGCAACAACAACAATAATAATAATAATAATAGTAATAACAACAACAAGAACAGCAATAATAATAATATTAATAATAATAATAATTATAATAATAATTTCTTTTATGTCAAACAAAGACGTGGGATGAAAGAAATATGAAAACAAGTTACGTTATATAAGAAAAAAAATCGAATGTTGATTAAAAAAGCCAGGACACGTAATATAGAAAATAGATGTTCTTGGGGAAAGTTCTGCGAGAACTTTACTTTCCTGAACGTTGATGATGATATTTATTTCTTTATTGCCCATATGGGGCTAAACATAGAGGGGACAAACAAGGACAGACAAAGGGATTAAGTTAATTACATCGACCCAGTGCATAACTGGTACTTATTTAATCGACCCCAAAAAGATGAAAGGCAAAGTCGACCTCGGCGGAATTTGAACTCAGAATGTAACGGCAGACGAAATACCGCTAAGCATTTCGCCCGGCGTCTAAACGATTCTGCCAGCTCGGTAAGAACCAAAGATGAAATTCTAGTAGTTTCGTACAATCTGCTGGGAATAACAGACAATTCTTCAACCCCTCCCTCATCCGCAATAAAGGAACAAAAGAAACTATTTTGAAAATGAAGTGAAACATTCGGTAAAGAGATTCTGAGTCCTTTGCGTCAACGGGATGGTCATGATTGGAAAAACTTTAACCTTATATCTGCACAGGTATGAATAATCTTTGACTGAACAACGATTACAATAACAGCAACATCAGGAGTTTATGAGGAAGGCGTCAGCCAGAGGTGGAAGGAGAAATTCGATATAAATTGTAGCACGAGAAGAAACATGGAGAAACATTGTATCGTGTAACCTAAGATACACCGTGTCACTCGCAGCAGATGATGGGAGGGTCATAACTGTAAGGTGGTCAATGATTTAGATCTGCTCAGATTAGACAACAGCAACAACAATAATAAAGAACACAACAGATTCGCACGCACGCACGTACGCATGTACGCACGTACACACGCAGTACACACGCACGTACACACGCACGCACTCCCGCATACATGCACGCGCACATACATATACACAGGCACACATACACACACACGCATACACACACGTACACACATCCACGCACATATGTACCCACACACATAGGCACATAGACACACGCTCACACACACACACACACAGATGCACACACACACACACACGCACGCACACAC
This sequence comes from Octopus bimaculoides, assembly GCF_046866305.1. Lineage (NCBI taxonomy): Eukaryota > Metazoa > Mollusca > Cephalopoda > Octopoda > Octopodidae > Octopus > Octopus bimaculoides. The sequence goes on along the minus strand of NC_142938.1, from coordinate 1,771,915 downwards.
ACACACACATCTATCAACCAAACAACACTACAACAGACGCGTGTTTATTATTGAAATAACTATCATGTGGTTGTGTTATCTTGGAATTTTAACGTTTGTTAATGGCGACCACAATGAATGTTGGAGGAATAATATTGCTTTTGCATCTACAATACACAGAGGCTGATATCGATACAAACAACACACACACACTCACACACACACACACAAACACACACACGCATATAAATTGGGAGACAGACTGTTGATTACATCTTTTACATATTCTTATCTATCTCTGCCCCTCACTTTTAATATTTATGTGCATATATATGTATGTGTTTGTATGTATATATATACATATGTGCATATATTTGTAAATATTCGTACAAGTCGGGAGTCACATGTATACACACACTGATGCAAAAACACAAATTACGGGAGACTAGTAAATATCTGGTACACATGCCTATATTAAAATGCATATACATACATAGATGCATATATATATATATATATATATATATATATATATATATATATATATATATATATATATATATATGCGCTTGTGTACGCTGTCGTGGTTGTTGTTGCATGAGTGTTCGTGTGTGTGTGTTTATGTGTGTGTGCGTGTATGTGTGTGTGCGTGTATGTGTGTGTGCGTGTATGTGTGTGTGTGCGTGCGTTTAAATATAATTATAGTTAATTATATGCATCTCTCAACAACAGTGGTCTGTCTTTTACGGTGAAGTTTTATATATGATAAGTATATAATACCTTGTATGTGAGTATATATATATATATATATATATATATATATATATATATATATATATATATATATATATATATACACACATATACATAAATGTAATACTTGTATATAAGTATCATTACATACAAATATTTATGTATACGCACAAACATATATAATTATATTTATGCATATATATACAGATGCATACATATGTATATGCATGCATGCACATAGATATGCATGTACAGGCCTTTTCATATATAGCTGCGTATATAACTGTAAACGTGTCTATTTATCTAACCACTGATCTACACGCACGCGCGTGTACACATATCCATATGCATATGTCTAATAAAGGCAAGAAAGAGAGAGAGTGAGAGCGAGGCTGACAGGGAGGTATGTTGGCGTGTGGAGACGAAAACATGCATGTAAACAGCAAAACAGTAAAAAATGCAGAAAATGAATTAACCTCCCTGCACCGTGGCTTCAAATCAAGTAATTTAATCTATAATGCCCATCTCTATATATATATATATATATATATATATATATATATATATATATATATATATATATATATATATATATATATATATATATATATATATATATATATATATATGTATATATATATATATATATATATATATATATATATATGTATATATATATATATATATATATATATATATATATATATATACACAGATGTATACATCCACGCGTTTGTATACACACACACACACATACACAGACACACACATGTAAGTATGTCTCTCGTTATGTGTGGCCATGTATATATGCATAGTCATGTATGTATATATATATATATATATATATATATATATATATATATATATATATATATATATATATATATATATATATATATATATATGTATGTATATATACACACACACATACACACCACACGCACACACGTACATATAGTAGCTGTTGGTTTGTGCTGCGTGCAATTGTGTCAGGTCATTATTGATTGGCGTTCAGATAAAGATTTAAGGTTTGAAATTTATCCCTACTAACGCTGGTCCCAGTCACTTCCTCCCACCTTCTATCTTCACTTCCTATCTCTGTCTCTGAATCTCTATTTCGCTGTCTATATATCTCTTCCATCTTTGTCCGACCCCCCACCCCCACCTCATCTTTGCCACAAATCTCAAGATATAACACCAGGACTGGACTCTCTGCCGCAACGAACATAAACAGAAGGAACCTCACTCGGAACTCTCACATCACCAATAACTTCCTCTTGCTCTGTAATTACATAGATACATCTCTCCCTTTCTATGTGTGTGTGTGTGTGTGTGCGTGTGTGTACGTATATATATATATATATATATATATTTATATATATATATATATATATATATATATATATATATATATATATATATATATATATATATATATGTATGTATGTATGTATGTATATATATAGTTGGAATTTACAAAAATCAAAAGACTATGTAAACAAGAAGCAGGTGTAATGGTTTGACGCTTGGGAAGGTGAGAAAGTCTTTCACGTTTTCGAGCCTACGCTTACTCTACTTGCTCTTGGTCAGACCAAAGCCTTGTGAGTAGAATTGGTAGACGGAAGCTGAAAGACCGTCGTTTGCATGTATGAATAGACACACACACACACGCACACAGACACACACACACACACACACACACACACAACACACAGACACACACATACACCCATCGCTTGACAACCGGTGTTGGTGTATTCACGTCCTCGTGACATAGCAGTTCGGCAAAAGAGTTCCGATAGAATAAAAGAGATCTGGGACTGTACTCCAGCATGGTCGTAACATGACTAAAAGAAGTAAAAATAAAATATATATTTATCATTTGAAAATTTGTATTCACTTCATTATTTTGCATAAGTTTAATGTTGTTTTTACTGAGTACTCGACTGGATTAAGGGTTCTTGTTGGTTGGGCACATGAGGAGATAGGGACGGACAAGGAGTCTGCCCTACGGATCACTCGGGAAGACCCGGTAATATAACGACATGTGGTAAATGACCTAACACACTGCAACGGTGCCGGCTCCCACCATCTGATCTCACTTGACCAACAACTTTTATCAAGCTGAATCATAACTTTGTATGTGTGACATATTTTCTGAAACTTCCAGTTAAATCTTATATGGCTGGTAAAATTCTAGTATATTTACAAGCGCGCGCATGCATATATACACACATGGACACATATACATACAAATACGCACACATGTATATACATATATACATAAAGACGGTCATGTCTTGCTCTCTCTCTCTCTCTCTCTCTCTCTCTCTCTCTCTCGCTTTCTCTCTATGTCTCACTCCATATATATATATGTGTGTGTGTGTATGTGTGTATATATGCATGCGTGCGTGCGTGTGTGTGTGTGTGTGTGTGTGTGTGTGTGCTAATGTATGTGTGTGTGTGTGTGTGTGTGTAGCTTCGTTATTTGATTTGCCATTCCATCTTCGGTGTTAAATTTTATTATATTATCTGTGTCGATTCTTTTGTTGAGCCCTTTGGTGATCTTCACTTTTCGCATCGCAATTCATTTTATAACATTTGATAGATGTTTATCATGTTATAGCTTCTGCTGGAAGCTACGAGACAATCTGAGAATTGAAGAATTGACGAAAACTGAAATTCTATCTCTCTATTTTCAAAATCTATATTCGGAAAAATACTCTACCTTCAGAAATAAGCATTAAGAATTGAATTCAGAAAGACTTTATTGTATATAATTTTCATATTTGATTTATAAGATTCTTGATGTGAAATCGTGTGCTGAAACAAATTTTGCTGTATCTCGGGAGGGTCATTATGCCAATAATAAACACACGTGCCAGTCATATTTCACTTCTTTCATTTGGGTAACCGTTTTGCTAATTAACTAATCGAGTGTTTGATTAACCGGTATGTTGACCAATTAGTCAGCTACGTTCGTCAGCTTTCGTTGCCATTTGCCATCTTATCCCCTCTTTACTCCAGGTCTGTTTGTCCTCTCGGCATACGTGTATAAACAGTGAAGTGCAGTTACTTTACTTCTGTAGGTTGAAGTACGGATGAGATCGCAATTTTATGAAACTCTTCATCTTTCATTCTAGAATGTAAAAAAAATAAGGAATAATAACTTTAACTAATGAACTATACTTCACACAAGCACACTGCAAAGTATTTGCCCCCCCCCCATGCTCAAGAAACACACTGATGTGTCTTTATTTACACAACAGCGTCAAGGACGCGATATATCACCGGGAATCGAATTCGAAACTTTATGATCATGAGCCGAATATCCCTAACTATTCAACCACAGGAAAATAGCTTCTTCTTTAGTACGAATATGTGTTCACAACACATTCGGTTCATTAGCCCAAGGGATTTCGGGACACGTGGTGTTACCACAACGTTATGGTGCTGCTGACTGACTAGACACAACGATGTTGAAACACTGGGTGTCCCAAAGTCTCCTTACGCTTTTGAATCCATTGATATGAACACGAATTCGTCGTAAAAGAGAAGTTGTACTCCTGTGACGAAACAATACACTTGATAAGCGCATTCATGTTCAAATCTACCGGAACGTATTAAGACTAAATATACCAATCATCCTATTGACCCCCCCCCCCGTTCACTGTGCATATGACGAAAAGTAGTCGTAGTAGTGGTAATAGTGGTGGTCTTAGTGGTAGTGTTTTGTGACTGTATTATTCGTGTTAGCAATGGTAAAGGCTCTGGTGATAGTTCTGGTGATGGTCTAATGACGGTAGGGTTGGCTGTAGTGGCAGCGTCAGTAGTTGTGGCGGCAGCAAGGGTCGAAATGTTGCGGTGCTGAAGCTGATGGCGATAATGATGATGTTGTTGTTGATGATGAAGATGACGATGGTAGTAATACTGCTGCTGCTGCCGAGGATGAGAGCCGTGACGATAATAATAATAATAATAATAACAACAACAACAACAACAACAACAACAATAATTAAGAAGAGGCTGCTCTTTATAAACTCGAACCTCTTTCTGCCTCTGCCTCTGTCTCTGTTTCTGTTTCTCTGTATACATATATGTATGTATATGTGTGTGTGTGTATTATGTTTATATAATACACACACACACACATATGTATGCATGTATGTATGTACGTATGTATGTATATGAGCACGTGAGAACATGGAACTCGTCAACATGTGTTCTCCTGTCATTCAGACTCGGTGACCCTCCCCCCCCCCGCAATCTAATGACTAATTAATGGGTTAAAAAAAAAGAAAACCATAATCAATCAATCATTGAATCTTGGAATCGGTTTATAGTGAGTCAGGAATTCTTAGGACGACTTCGCTGATGATTTCTCTTTTAAATTCTTGTTCCAATAAATGGAGAGCGGAGGATTTTCACATCCGGTTCTTGACGATAGCATCCTTATTCGGAATGGCACGCTCACACGCAAACACACATACATAGATGAACATTCACACATACATTCATACGCCTTCTTATACACACATCACACACATGTGTATAAACATTCACTCACTCATGTAATTACAGACGCACCAGCAAAGAGCCAGTCACTCGCACATTTACATCTGTGCGCATGCGTATGGATGTTTGAGTGCGTGTGCGTGTGTTTATATGCTTTGTGTTTGTTTGTGTGTGTGTGTGTGCTATTGTTGAAATAGATATATAGGTGAGTGCGTGCACCTCTGCTCGTATAAGAGAAAAAGATGTTTTATATGACACATTCTACCAGTATCCCAAGTTTAAAAGTGTTTCGTTAAGAAAACAAGTGGTTCGCGTCAATTCAGAAAGATCCTAAATGGCACCTTTACCACAACTGTTGGCAGTCTAACGAAGATTCCAACCAGACACGCTTCGAAATCACACTCGCCACATCCTCTTCTGAACACCATAACATACTCCTATGTGTTTATTGAGTGCTTGAATTAACATTATATGGTTTTATACAGTTTACATTATAAACTTCGAATTGTCATTATATGTATATATATATATATATATATATATATATATATATATATATATATATATATATATATATACAAAGATTACACGTCAATATGTGAATGTTTGTGTGTGTGTTCGCGTCTATGTTGTGTGTGTATACACGAATATCTATATACATGAATATATACATATATATGCATATATATACTCATATATATACATATACTCATATATATATATGTGTGTGTGTGTGTGTGTGTGTGTGTGTGTGTGTGTGTGTATGTATATGTAATATACATATACATACAAACACACACGCACACATATATATATATATATATCGTCCATATACATATGCATACACACATACGTGTGTACATACATTTATAGCTGTAAGCTAACAATTATGCAACAAGGAGTCGAGAGATACAAAGAGTGCGGAAAAAATAGAAAATAGAAAGAAAGAGAAAGGAAACAAGATAGAAATAGACAGGAAGTAGGCATAGAGGGAGAGAGGGACAAATAAAGAGAGAAAGGGAGAGGGAAAGAGAGAAAGAAAGAGGGAGGTAAGGAGAGAGGGAGTGAACGAGTGAGTGGTTGAGTGCGAGAGATCTAAAGTTGAAATCACGTGTGTTTTTGATGTGAGAAATGTATGTAAATATAAATAGTTGTGAAAGAGTTTAAGTAGAATAACAAAGATAGAATAAAGATAAAGCGTAAGGAATGGTAAAATGAAGGAAGAAGACTTTAAGATGGAATTTGAAAGATGTCTGTCATAAATGAAATATTTGGCGGTGGTGGTGGCGGTGGCGGGAGGGAGGCTATGATGGAAGTGTGTCTCGCAGTTTATGTATGGCGCTTCACCAAGTTTCTATTGTGTATGTGGTGAAGATGTAAAGTTGTGTCACATCTGATATTTGTACATGTACATATATATATATATATATATATATATATATATATATATATATACTATTGTGTCCGGGAAGAGTCATTCTCTTTTAGTGCCTTCTTATTTAACACACTCACCGGTAAAATTTCCACTCATTTACTTATATATTTTTCTAAAATTTTCGTTGTCTTGCAACCTTTTCAATAATTGTTGACACAACAGAATATGCTTCAACACACGAACTCACATAAAGAATCTTGCAAACCAAATCCAAAAACGAAATACCCCCCCCCCATATATATATATATGAGGCGTTATAATAATTTGGTATTGGAAGGCAGCATGGTCGCAGAGTGCTTGGCGGCGTTTCGTTCACCTTTACATTCAGAGTTCAAATTCCGCCAAGGTTGAGTTTGCTTTTCATCCTTTCGGGGTCGATAAAGTAAGTACCAGTTGAGTACCGGGGTTGATGCAATTGATTTACTTCTTCCCCAAAATTGCTGGCTTTGTACCAACATTACGTATTGCCTCTCTATTGAAAAAATGTGTGAACACAGTGGAGTTGTGTTACATCTAAAATTTAGAATTATTGTAAGAAAATCCCCATAACTGCATTATATGGATATAAAAATCTGGAATGATGTCGCAAATGAAATTTGTAATTACAATTATCTGAAATTGTGCCACGAGTCAAATATGCGTTTAAAATCTCCTGGGACTGCGTCACGGCTAAAATATGTTGTTAGAATAAACAAGAATTGAATCACAAATGAAATATATGATTACAATCAACTGTGTCGCAAGTGAAATACGTAATTTGAAATACTGCAGACAGTCAACAATCCTGTGAACTTATGCGAATTCATCGATTTCCTTACAAAATTTTTGCCGGCACAATACCAACCAATTATCTCGATCTCTTTCATTTCTCTGTTGCTGTTACTTATACCCAGGTCAGTGGCAATAGAACACAAACATGACCACAGTTCTACCACGTTCATTGCAGTCACATCATATTAGGGGCATCTAACACTACATGATCTTCTGTGTGTTGCCTTTTAAAGATGATTGTGTGTCTTCTGAGGAATATTTATACGTAGAAAACCAGGACAAAGGGCCCGTCAGAGTTGAACGAAACCCCTGATCCGGCGTCCTCGGTGGACGTATTTTCTTCTTATGTCTTTCAATTCCAGACAAATGACTCCAGTAAAAATGAGAAAAGATATATCTATATATATATAAAAAAGAGAATGTATGTCTGTGTGTCTGTGTGTCTGTGTGAATCCCTAAAACTCCAGAACTACACAACCAATTTCATTCAAATTTTACACATGCTTTACTTAGGGTCCCGGTTGTGTTTTAGTCAAAAAACATTTTTAACTTCTTGCATAGTTCGAGCCCACAGCAACATAATATCTCCTCCACTGTTTAAGTATTACGTGTCAAAAGTGAAACAAAAACACTCATGTCAAATACTTTCACTTTAAAAATGAAATTTTTCCACTATTTCAGTATCAAAACTGAAACAATCACATTTCGATACTGTAATTTTGGGGGGATTAATTTACACTGCATACAAAAATACAGACATATTATCACGGTACGTTATTAAACACTCACAGATCTACGCATACATACCTGACGACTGACATGCGTGAAATCTCAATACGAAATTTTATTTTCATTTCCTTTAAAACAATACACATTTGCTGTTCCATTACCGATTAATAATTATCGAAGCAGTTGCAAGGTCGGCAGGTAAAATATAAAATTTTTTGTCTCTCTGTACAAGTGCTTCTATTTCCTTAATTTATACTGCATACAAAAGTACGGACATACTATATACGGTACGTTATTAAACACACACACACATACACATCTACACATACATATACATACTTGACGACTTAATTCTTTTATTAACCACACAGGGTCGAAACACGGAGGGGACAACACAAGGACAGAAAAGACACAAAAGTGGAAGAAAAATAAAATCGAACGAAAAGAATGGTAATGATAAATCAAAAGGTGGAATGACGTCTACTCGAACCCCACACTCCAGTTAACGTCATTGAACGTTTTTAGAAAAAAAAAAACTTTGACACGTGTTATTTTATTTTTGTCTCTTTCTCCTTGTTGTGTGTTGCTTGTTTTATATACTTTGTGGACGACTGACATGCGTGAAGTGTGAGTTGGCCAATGTCAATACAAAATTTTATATTCATTTCTTTTAAAACAATTCATATTTACGGATCAATTACCACCGGATGATAATTATCGCAGAAGTTGCAAGGTAAGACATAAAATTCTTTGTCTCTCTGTAATAATCCTTGTGGCAATTACCGTTAAATTAGCAGTTCCATACATGTGCTATTTCGTTCATTTTGCTTATATTTCATAAATTTACACAGCATACAAAAATACGGACATAATATATATTTACAATTGCTTACAAAAATAGAGATAAATGTATATTTTTTCTATGTTCATAATTTTTTTTTACAATATTGTAAACATTTGCCACCAAAGAAAAGACGTTATCCCTCCAGAAACACGTATAAAGCGAGGACGATTACAGAAAACAAAGGCGAGTGTCTCGACAGAGAAAGGAGACGAGACTTTCTCAAGGTCAGCAGTGCATGCCGCAGCACTTCAGTCTCGAGAGAGAAGGGAGATGAGATTTTCCCAATATCAGCTAAGGCATGCTGTAATACTTAATGCTGAATCATTAGAACAACGTTTAACGCCAGATTAGACAGAGGTCCAATACGATAGCTCTCAGAAATAGATCACATGCAAATTCGCTCTTCGCAACACAAGGAGCTGCTTTCAGATATGATCCATCCTATTCCTATAAAAATGATAATTCTGTACAAAATGGTGTGCTACACTCAAATTGTCGTTTCTGCAAAGCTTTCAAATTTCCAAATGAAACTAATGGCATGTGCTGCTCGGGCGGTAAGGTAAGATTGCAAGCACTACCAGCTCCTTACCGTCTCCCATTGCAACCCATTTCTAGAATGTACCCATTTACCTAGAATATCTCCATTACACCTCCATTCATTTGACTGTCAACCATACGACGGGTCGTGTTAGACGTAGCGTTGACCGCCTCAAAGGAGAGTATTCCACTGAGCTTTTCGGTGGGTTAGAAAATTACATACCTCCACCCCCAATTTCCTATGATAGGTTAGCACTTGGAATCCTCCAATCCTCCGATGTATTACATGTCGATTAGTCGAATTAGACCATCATTTACTCCACAAATGTTTCAACATAACTGTAATATATATATATAAATAAACTATATCATTTTAATCCCGAGCGACGTCGGGTGTCTCTGCTAGTTATATATATATATATATATATATATATATCTATATATATATATATACAAGCTGAGTTTTCGTACATACGACATTTTAAATGTTGTTCCATTTTAAAGAACTGGGAATCTTCTCAGTCGAAATCCACGTCATGATTTACCTGGTATTTCGAGCATGTTAGTCAACCTTTTTTAAGATCATGTTATATCAACCATTACTGTTTTATGCCACGTGGAAGTAGAAAAGTCAACGTTGGCACGAGTTGGATTTGAACTCAAAACGTCTCGCGACACAATATCAAGTATCCGAAATAGATAAATTAATGTACCAGGTTATTATCTCTACGCATCAGTTGACACAGAGAATGTTTTAGAATGTAGAGGAAGGATTGTCTGTCCCTAAAATAGCAGCATGCACGATACTTGTACTAAGACTTGAACTTGTGAAATTTGACATTACGTGTAAAATATTGCCGTAACCATTCGACCATTGTGCGACGATGTATTAGAGCTAGCCTACTTCATCATTGGCGAATATATTAAGATATACTTGCAGCATGAGAATCTTGGAATTAGGCCAAGTCAGCAGGCAAGCAAAGAACTGCACTGCATTACTCTAGGTTTGTATGCGTGAGTGTGGAAATACAGTTGGATATAAGTGTGTGTGTGTGTGTGTGTGTGTGTGTGTGTGTGTGTGTGTGTAAATACATGCTTACATACATAGATTCATACATACATATATACATGTACAAAGACGCGCGCGCGCACACACACACACACACACACACATATATATATATACACACACACACACACAAAAACACATGCGCACACAAAATATACACATCTATGCACAATATATATAAGAACACAGGCATGTATGTATATTCATATTGCTATACATATTCAATTATTTTTATTTCATAAACCTTGCAACAGATACATCATCACCATCATCATCACCATCGTCGTCACCGTTGTCGTGATCATCATCATCATCACAACCACCACGATCACCACCACCACCACCACCACCACCAATATCAACAACAGCATGGAAAGCGGCCACAATAAAAAAAATATTCCATCAACAACTATCTATGCTGACGCCATGATGAACATCAGTCAACAACGAGCCACATTTGGAGCCTTCATATAGACGCTTGACCTTCTAGAAATAACAACCAAATGCCCCAGGAAAAGACACCGACCGTCTTTGATGCTGCGAGCCACGTTGTGCTATGTGGTCCTAGATGTACAATGCCCAAGATAGAAGGGGAATGTCAAGGCTGGAATGTCTTCAGTCAGCACTGCTCAGTTATGGCAGCAACAACAACAGCAACAAAAAGCCTCTATTTGGTCACTGGACTAAGCTAAAAATAACAGCCAGTTCTCACTCAGATCATGCACGAAACATTTTTTTCTTGAAAAGAGAAGATACCTGTAACAAGGATAACGTATATATTTTCATTTATTCTGCACGTGATCCAGTTATCAGACTGTGGCCATACTGGGGCATCGCCTTGAATATTTTTTTGTCGAGCGACATAAACACACACACACACACACACACACACACACATATATATATATTTATATAGACGTACATACGACGGGCTTTGAGTTTCCGTCTTCGAAATCCAAGGCTTTGATCGGCCCGAGACTATAGTAAAAAACACACGTGCCCAAGGTGCCACGCAGTGGGACTGAACCTGGAATCATGTGGTCGAGGAGCAGACACCTTACCATTCAGCCACACCTGCACCTGCTCAGATTTTAGAGACTGGATGGTTACAACAGAAATAACTTTGATCATGTGACCAATAGATTAGGACTACCCTCGGGGGCAAACCACAACAACGACCATTGATATCTTCGTTAGCACTTTTGTCCTAAATATAACATCTTGGCCAGTCTGCAGTTTGGTTATTTGTTCCAAATCCACACCCTTCTTAGAACTACATACACACAGATCTTTTAGACCTTAGGTATATTTACAACACTCCAAGAACCAAAGAAAGATCCTCAAAGAAGTCGATTGATCCGTCAGAACAAGTAGCCTCCTTCTCATAGAAGACCATTGTTTTAAATAAAGAAACACATTAATATTGTCCAACGTTACAGTACGGAATTCTTTGGTCAGAGTTCTGTTGAATGAGAAGGGGAATGGAACTAGAAATAAACAAACCCTTATCTACAGCCTCCTCCTAAAACGTTGTTCCAATCCCTTTCAGCGAATATCTTCAAAACTCCAAAACACGATTACAATATTATCAAAGACTTAAAAGAAGAATCTGCGTGTGTGTATGAGATATCGTTTCTGTTTTTGTTTTTGATTGTTTCAGACATTAGACTGTGGCCATGCTAGAGCACCGCCTTGAAGAATATTTAGTCGAGCGAATAGACTCGAGTACTTCTGTTTTCTTTTAAGACTAGTACTTACACACACACACACACACTCTCTTTTATTCTTTTATATGTTTCAGCCATGAGACTGCGGCCATGCTGGGGCACCGTCAGTGTAATCACGTTTTTTAATTGGCCAATTCTATGGGTTTGGCTTTTGGTGAAGGAGGGTGTTCGATACCGCTGCCCTCTTTTGAGTTTCCTGCCTTCATATTGGTTCATGTTGGATTTTGGATAGTAAGAGGTCAAGTTGTTTCTTGAAAACAACTCCTCCTACTCCATGGAGATCCCTCAGATGTTTTGGCAAGGCATTAAATAACTGTGGGCCCTTGAATCCCAAGCTATTGCAATACATGGTCCTCGCTTTAGATGACACAGCTGGGATTTTTGTAATATTTTTGATCATAGTTTTGTCCGCTGTTCAGAGCTGACTTGGGGTTAAACAGCAGCAGCAACAACAACAACTATGACGATGACAAAGACAACAACAAGTGTTAGTACGAGCACTGGCTAACGAAGTATCTTCCATACGCTCGTTTGATATGCGAGAAATAGCTGCCAAATACCCCTAAAATGACACTATTCTGTCTTAAATAGCGAAAGGGCAAATTAATTCTATCAACAATATTGGTTGGTTATAGGTGGAATGTTTTTGATCAGAGGTCTGTTCAATCAAATCCACCTGGGGCTAAGCAACAACAAAATCAATACCACTCCGCCCACCACTGCAACCACCATCACCACCTCCCTTACAGCAACAACAACCATTAACACCATTACGAAATGTCACGTTAGCATTTGCAGCATCTGTAACCTTGCCAACTACATCTTTGCGCATCATTATCTTTCAACAGTGAAATAGCTGCCACAGTTTTTACCCTGTATGTTTGCTTGATTGTTTGCATTAATGTCCACTTTGCTATCGACAGATATCATTAATAAATTAAAGCAGTATTTGACAGAAATGCAAGTGGGGGGATTTAGATGTATCATATTGCTTTCTGAGCTCAAATCATACCCACACCAAATTTGCTATTCATCTGTGCAAAGTCATTAAGATAAAGTACTAGTCAAGTACCGAGGTCAGTGCAATCAAATATATTCCTCGCGCCACTCAGACCAAGCGAAAACCAACAGTGTCGCAGTGTACCTTGGTCTGAAATTAACATTTATATCAAAACTTCATTCAATTGGTTTTCTCTTTGTTCATCATCTTGGACATATACTTATCTGTACAGGAGAAGGTGTTCTGGTTTCAGTGATTGAATGAAAGCGTTTGATACAGTAAACCAGTCGGGCCTACAGAAGATGCATAGAAATTCTGGATGTGTGAAAAGAGTTCAGTTGTACGACAGAGTCCATACACTCTGGCATTAACGGTAACTTCAGGAAACTCTACTCTACACAGTTTAATGTTACAGTCGGATTCAAAGAGGGCTGCATGCAGGCATCAACGATATTTCCACTTCAATTGTCCAGTAATGCTCGAGGTGAGACTCCTCAACTCAGCCGAAGAAGCAGACATTCAAGATCTGATGTTAACTTGCTTAAGGTGTCCTTCTGCGAAGTCAACGGCGAGGCCACTCGTCTTTTATCGAAGGACCTGTTTATTAGTGATGATTCCCGCGTCTCCGACAGTAAAGAGGACATGCGCCTTATTACATGAATCGAAAACATCGATGAAATACCACAAACAGGTACGAATTCGGCAATCATTATAATGAGATACCCCAGAGAAATCATTAACACTCACAACCAAACATGAAAGACAAAGTCAGGAACACTAATATTCAAACCTTATTCAGGAACCATTTGAACGGGATGGGCTACTCAGCTTGAAGAAAATTCTAACTGGGCCCTACCTGCAAGGTCATGCACTATTTATCTTGATATGAGGTCACCATGTTGTGCAGATATAGTTGTGATGCATGTGCCTGGTGTCCCTTTATCAGACGAGTAATCAAGATGGGTCTATTAGGCTACGTATATTTTATCCCACTGCCATTTTGATGGCATGTTCTGCTCTCTCGCTCAATAATAATAATAATAATAATACAAAATCAGCACTCCTGCTTACTGGTATGGACTTCATCCTGAGCCAGTCGGTGATGGTAAAAATGTCACTATCCTCTGGGATTTTCCAGTCAACACTGACAGAACAATCCAGACTAATCGATCAGACATTAAAAACAGAGAAGAAAGTACTTGTAGACTAATAGATGTAAGTGTTCCCACTGGTAAAAATATATCTGTAAAGGAATTTGACAAATTAAGCAAATTTAAGGACATGGAAATTAAAATGCAAAAGATGTGGCATCTGAAAACGAGAACTGTTCCTGGTATTGTGGGTGCCCTTGGTATGACAAGAAAGGGGTGTCAAAAACATCTAGATAATATCCCAGGAGGACCATGTATCAGAGAAATCCAAAATATTGTGTTGACAAGTATTTCGTACTTCCTTAGAAAAGCCCTATCAATTTAAATGTATGTGTTGTATTACATGAAGATATTTCGATACATCCCCTCCCCCACAAATATGGCTGTCCTTGTGGCAAAACTTGAAACCGTTATTATTATTATAAAGGTGGTGAGCTGGCAGAATTGTTAGCACGCCGGGCGAAATGCTTAGCGGTATTTCGCCCGTCGCTACGGTCTGAGTTGAAATTTCGCCGAGGTTGACTTTGCTTTTCATCCTTTCGGGGTCGATAAATTAAGTACCAGACCAGTCCTCTCTCCCCAAATTTCAAGCCTTGTGCCTTGAGTAAAAAGAATTATTATTTTCTCCCAAAATTTCAGGTGCCTTTAGTAGAAAGAATTATTATTATCATTATTATTATTATTATCATTATTATTATTATTATCATTATTATTATTATTATCATTATTATTATTATTATTATTATTATCATTATTATTATTATTATTATCATTATTATTATTATTATTATCATTATTATTATCGTTACTATTTCTAATGACATCTTTTGAGTAGCTGCAGTATTAGTAATAATAGCATTGCTACTACATCACCATCACCACCAATCACACATACACACCCCCACCGATACCACAGCTTCTACATTACCTTTACCATCTCTCAATAACCGAAGCCGCCACCAAAACACACCACTGAAACCATCAAATGAGAACAACACTAACAATAACAGCAAGAACACTAGCGTTAGTATTTGTTGTCGCTAAGGTTCTTTCCCGCAAAACCAATCATAAGCTTACATACGCTACCACCACCACCACCACCTCACCACCACCACCTCACCACCACCACCAAGAGCAGCAGCACAACAAGCACAAATAACTGCAACAACAACATCAACAACAACAACAGTTAGTTATAACAACACTGCAGAGACCACCCCAAACATGAACGCCGCATACCCCTGTATGCAGACATTGCAAAACAAAATATAAATAAACAATAAATATAAACGAAACAAAATGTCCGACTTTGGCTTCCGGCCCGACATTCGCTATGACCCATATCGAAATTGCAAAAATATAAAAAAATGTAAATCAAATTACAAAAATAAAAAAACAGTAAATAAATATAAAATCAACAAAGAAACAACCATATTTCTCTTTCTTTCTCTCTTCTTTCTGTACATCATTTTCATTCTTTT
Source organism: Octopus bimaculoides (assembly GCF_046866305.1). Taxonomy (NCBI): domain Eukaryota; kingdom Metazoa; phylum Mollusca; class Cephalopoda; order Octopoda; family Octopodidae; genus Octopus; species Octopus bimaculoides. The sequence continues at coordinate 1,755,924 of NC_142938.1, read as the reverse complement.
TCTCTCTCTGTTTGCCTCTTTTTGTTTTCATATTTTTCCCTTGCCTTACGATTCTTGGCGAATCGCCACACAAACTTACTGTCTTACCAATACGAACAACGAACCACCCGACCAACCGACTAACCGAACAGCTGAACAACCGACCGGAGCAAGCAGCCAATCAGCCAACCGGCGGTCGTCATTCATTTTACTCCTCCCACTTCCCGTCCTGTATTTACGATCAGGTATAGAAGTATGCATGCATGAATTCGTGTGCTTGCGTGTGTTTGCGCACGCGCTTGTGTGTGCACAGATAGATAGGGAGAGAGATAAACAGATCGGTAGATAAGCGTATGTCTGCGATCTAACACATACACGGTCAGAAAGACTCGCACAAGCACACGCACAAGTGCTCTCCCCTTTCGCTCTTACACATACGCGCGCGTGCACGCGCACACACAGGCATATATATATATACAGATATATACAGAGATAGTGAAAGAGAGAGAAACAGAGAGGCAGAGTGATAGTGGCAGAAAATTGTTAGACAGACAGACAGACAGATAGATAGATCGACTGATCGATAGATAGAGTGAGAGAGAGAGAGAGAGAGAAGAAATTGGTCGCCCTGTTGCGAATTCGGGATGTATACTGCTACTTACTCCTAAGGCAGGAAATAAATACAACCTAATTAGCAGTTTTATGCAAAATAAGAAACTTATATGCAAATTACATCAGGTTGTGTGAATGCACAAACGTTTTCAATATGGCGTTTAATAGTTTCCGGAATAACGTTGATCAGATGTGAAGATTCTATGAAAAGAAGGAAAGACATCGAATATCTGGATTCTGTTCCACATCTGACTGCGATGAGAAGATTAAGGAACGGGTGTATATCGGATGAGTAGCGTTCCACATAATGTTCACGTGTCTATTGAACGCAGAATTATATCCATTTACATATAAATAAATACACACACACACACACACACACACACACACACACACACACACACACACACACACACACACACACACACACACACACGTGTGCGTTTATCTGTCTGTCTGTCTGTCTGTCTGTCTGTCTGTCTGTCTGTCTCTCTCTCTCTCTCCCTCTCTCTCTCTCTCTCTCTCTCTCTCTCTCTCTCTCTCTCTCTCTCACACACACACCTCTGTCTGTTCTTTGCCAAATCTATTTATTTACCACTGAATCAATGATTTGATATTCTAGTTCATCTTAGAGAGTAGAGATTTTCAGATCAGACATGAAACTCATGGGGCAGTGTTGGATAGCATTTCTGATGCAAATTTAGTAATGGATACCTTGACATTAAAATGCATGAGAAATCCAAGTTGAAAATGGAAACCACATTCATAGTTACTTGAAGAGAAATTGGAGGAGATATTTAGATGACTGTTTTATCTTACTGGAAGAAGGTTTGGAGAGAGTTTTTGCATTGAAGACTCTCATAAATAGTATTAACGAAAACATACAGTTTGTTATGGAATATCACGTGATCACGTGATCGACCAGACTATCGAATGTTGTTAAACATCATTGGCCACTTTGCGCTTTGCTCCGTTTTAGCCTTTGAATGATACCCCTCCGCTGGTTAGGCGAGCAGGCCAACATTTCCTCCGATAGGAAGGTTAGTCCGTTACAGGGTTGACCATTTACAGCTGAGTGGACTGGGGTAACATGAAATGAGGTGTTTTGCTAAAGAACAAAACACATAGCCGGTCTGGGGATCGAAACCATGATTTCAAGTTTAATAAACATGGTCTCCCAAAAGTATTGACTGACCTTTCAGTTTAATGTTAAACTGTTTGTATATATATATATATATGTGTGTGTGTGTGTGTGTGTGTTTGCATGATTTGACTTACATACCCGCATTTAAAAATATTGGGTACATCTATATACACACACACACACACATACATACACTCACATACACGGGCACATATACACATGGGCACACAAGCTCATGCATACATGTACTCCAGCACATCTGTGGCAAATATATTTTACGTTTTCCTTCCTTGCATTATTATTATTATTATCATTGTTGTTGTTGTTGTTGTTATTGTTACTGTTATTATTATTCATCGCCGCATAAAATTCCAAGAATATCTTTAGAGAATGACCCAGTTTAAAAACAAATGTGTGTGTGTAGAGAGAGAGAGAGAGAGAGCCCTGAAAGCCGCATGATCTACAGGAAACCGTGGCCATGTTTAATATTCCAATATAGAACTGGTTTAGTTCAGCAGAAGTGCGGTCTGGCAGCAGCGAGGTTGGCTCCACGTTGTCCTCGCATCTAACAATGCTCTTTCTTGTTCCAGCCATTAATCTCGGCCAACACCTACCAAATAATACGCTAATGATGCCGTAATATTTTATCTTTGCGAGGTGATATACACACACACATATACACACGCACATACACACACATGTACATACATAGGCACACAAATTATAGGCGCGCGCACACGGGAACGCATACCCACATTATATTGGTAATTACATATTAATTTCTCCGCGTGTAAGTGTGCGCAGGCGCGTGTTTGCCTACTATTTATATATATATATATATATATATATTTGTAATATACACGTACATATATATCGTGTAAACATATATAATATACATATATATATAATTTAAAATTTATACACACTGACACACACATACACAATCACACATATATGGGTATAATATATGTATATATATATATATATATATATATATATATATATATGAGTGTGTGAATGTGTGTCGGTCTATACATAGATGTATAAATATACGTATATGTATATGTGCATATATACCTGCATGTATATATATATATATATATAAATATATGTATGTATGTATGTATGTATATATATATGTATGTATGTCTATCTTCATGTATATATTGTGCGTGTGTTTCACTTACTACACGTGTGAAACAAAGAGACAGACCAGTGTCAGTTGAAGTAGCAGCCATTGCAACGCAGTTCCCCCGTCCCACCTCACACCCCCACCCGTTTCCTTGTAAGGTATTTCCATGCGCAACATATTACCATAATGGATAATCTACGAAATGTTCTATATCTACACAACATGGCGCACATCAAAATACCTTAGATGGAAACGGGTGGGAAACGGGTGTTAGAATGAACGGTTCTAAAACTCACAGAAGCATCTTTCTTTGTTCACTTCACAAACCTGGCAAGTGTTTTTTGAATCAAGCTCCGATTGGTTCTTTCTCTTTTTATCTCCAAACTCAAGTAGCAGCGGTAGTCGCTGCAGTAGTCGTCGTCGTAGCAGTAGTAGAAGTAGTCGTTGTAATAGTAGTCGTAGTAGTGTTAGTGGTGGCGGTGGTAGTCGTCATGATATTAGTTGTAGAAGTAGATGTTGTGCAAATAGTAGTAGTAGTAGCAGCAGCAACAGCAGCAGAAGTAATAGTTGTTGTAATAGTAGTAGTAGTAGTAGTAGTAATGGTGGTGGGTGGTGGTGGTATTAATTGTAGTAGTATTTGTAGTGGTAGTAGTAGTGTTGTTGGTGGTGGTAGTAGTTGTAGTGGTATTACTAGTAGAATAGTAGCTGTAGTAATAATAGTAGTAGCAGCAGTAGTATTAGTAGTAGTAGTAGTAGTACGAGAAGTTTTAGTAATAGTAGTGATGGAAGTCATAGTGGTAGTATTAGTAGTAATGGAAGTAGTAGTTGTGGCAATTGTAGTAGTAGTAGTAGTAGTAGTAGTAGAGGTGGTAGTAGTTGATATTGTTTAGTCACAATTCAACACTGACCATTCATCTTCGCCTGACTGACTTATTTTTTTTATTCAAATGACTTGGACTCTATTAACAAAATCGCAGCCGTTGCTGTGTGGTTAGAAGCTTACTTCCCAACCACATGGTTCCAGGTTCAGTCCCACCGCGTGACACATTCAGCAATTGCCTTCTACTATAGCCTTGGGCCAACCAAAGCTTTGTGAGTGGATTTGTGGATTAGGTAGAAGGAAACTGAAAGATGCCCGTCGTGTACACACACACACACACACACACACACACACACGCACATGCCTGTAGTTGTTGCCCACCACCGCTTAACTGGTGTTGGTTTACTACATCCCCGTAACTTAGCGGTTCGGCAAAAGTAAACGACAGAATAAGTAGCAGACTTTAAAAATAGCACTGGGATTAATTCGTCCGACTAAAAACTCTTCAAAGCGGTGCCCCAGCATGGCCATAATTTTATGTTAAAAGAAATAAAAAATTACAGGATTTGTTCAAGACAAATGCATCCTTCATAAACCGAAGTTGAATTAGATCTGGAACCATTAAGTAAACATAAAGAAACCAATCCAACAATCAATCAAGCAGTCAATGAACCAATCAGTTAATCAATCAATCAATGGAGCAAATAGGGGAGCACTGCTTCGAACCGCTCGAATACTCCGGATGATGCTCGAAAAATAAGGGCTGTTACTTTAGTTCATTGGTAGTGAACAGCTGACACCGTAGTGCACCTCCAGCGTTAGGAGCTGTGCAAAGACAATAAAATAATAATAATAATAATAATAATAATAATAATAATAATAATAATCCTTTCTACTATAGGCACAGAGCCCAAAGTGTGGAGGAGGGGACTAGTCGATTACAACGACCCCAGTGTTTCACTGGTACTTAATTTATCGACCCTGAAAAGATAAAAGGCAAAGTCGACCTCGGCGGGATTTGAACTCAGAACGTAGTGGCAGACGAAATACTGCTAAGTATTTCGCCCAGCTTGCTAACGATTCTAACAACAGAAACCACAAGAACACTCACAACAACAATATAAACTGTAATTTCTTGCTTTCTTTTACTGGTTTCGTTCATTGACCGTGGTGGTGGTGGTGGTGGTGGCGGTGGGGCGCATTCTGTGTTATCATCGATTTTATCGACTCCTATGCGTCACTGGTACTTATTCTATCGAGCTCAGATGGGTGAAATGCAAAGTCGGTCAGTATGATCAATGATATAATAGAACATGGTAACCAACAGAGTTCTTACATTAAAGGATTCGGGAAATAATTATGGACGTAGATGAATCCTGCGGGATTTGTTCAAGACAAACGCATCCTTCATAAACCGAAGTTGAATTAGATCTGGAACCATTAAGTAAACACAAAAAAATCAATCCATCAATCAATCAGTCAGTCAATCAATCAAGCAGTCAATCAACCAATCAGTTAATCAATCAATCAATCAATCAATCACTCTACCTCTCTATCTATCTATCTAGGGAGAGTGTGTTTCCCATGCAAAGAGGTCGGCTGTTGTCTTAAATCTGTATTAACATCACATGATTCCAAAACTGAAGCAACATCTTCAGCTGAAAACAGAGAGGAAGTCAGCCACGATCGCGCTCGCGTCTGCAAGCACGGAAATAAAACTTCATTTGTAAAAGTAATAAACCTGAAGAAAAGACATGAAATAAAATGTGACACTTTTCACTTTCCAAGGAACATTCGAGATAATAAAATACAAATAAGATAAAAATAGGTAAAATATAAGATAAAACTAAACTAGCTCACAAAAACGTTGACATATGGAACGGAAAATATAAGTAATAAAAGGAAGAAACGAGTCTAATTTCTGGTATGGGATACTAAAGTGTTTAAGACATACCACATGGGAGGCTACCGCCATACAGTCAGGAGGATGAAGTCCCTGCCAAATTGTTTCTACTCAAAAGACTGAAAGCATCTGCTAACAACAAGTCTCGACCCTGTAAAAGCAAAATTGGAGAAATTAACCAGATCCTTGCCTTCAGTGAAAAAATGTCTCTTAACTTCGTAAAAGTCATGATATGGCAGTCAGAGAAATCTGTAACAAAGTAAGACTGAAGCAAAAAAATGAGAATAAATGAAAATGAACAGAAGACAAATGGCTGAAAAGAAGTTTGGTGGAATCTAAAAATAAAAAGAGCAAACGAATTAAAACAAAACCGATTAATAGTGTTGTTTGGGACCACGAATTATAAAACCTGCACCGTTGTGTTATGTCAGCCGCCTATTTGCTATGAGTGTGGTAAAATAAAAGATGAAAGAAGATATGCATTGACGAAAAGTTCGCTTTCTGCATATCTACTTATTATGAGAGCGATCGGTTATGTTCCAGCCGCCTGGAGTGGATATGGTTGATCTTTGACTCCTTGAGAACATCGCTTCATCTATCTATCTATCTATCTATCTATCTATCTATCTATTCCTGTTCGAAAGTTCAAATTCCTGTTCGAAGGTTCAAATTTCTGTTCGAGGGTTCAACTTCCTGTTCGAAGGTTCAAATTCCTGTTCGAAGGTTCAATATGTGAAGTTAATTTCAAATAGCAGTTATAGAGTTCCTTTCGGAGATTTTAGTATTATTGTAAAAATATAAAATTCATCAATATTCTTGGCTCCATTTCTCTCCTTCGGCTTCTGCATTTTTACCGTTACTGGTCACATTTTCTCTTCCCGTTTTCCGTTGGTGAGAACCTCATACGATACATTTTAAACCGAGTTTTCTCAAAAACGAGTGTGTGTCCAGAGATTAATATATAAATATTGTATGTATCTATTTTAATATTTATTCGCAAAATTCAGTCTTAGCCAACTTTATATTTCAATATATCATTCTGAATCCTCTATCGCTGTTTGTGAGGGTTAAGAAAAAATATTTATTACTATTGTTAATACATGTGTGTGTATATGTGCGGTATAAGCGTGCATATATGAAAATATACATACATACATATATATATATATGTATATATATATATATATACATAATTATATATATACATGTATATATAAATATATATCTATATAATATACACACGCATACATATATATGTACGACTGTGTACGTTGCATATTTATGTAAATGGTACTTTGCCAATAAATGACTTTAAAGAAAGGCCACGCGACGAAGCTAACCAAACGCACCGCCTCGTTCTTCATCAAGTTGTTTGTTGGTGTCCTGGCTGCTGTTTCCTTCGAGATTCTAAAAGGACAGTCAGACTAACACGTCATCGTTTCAATGAGCACTCTACTTTAGCTTTTTTTTCCCCCACGAGACTTAACTACTTCACTCTGCAAATGTCTCACATACAATATTTGTTGTAGTATTCGCACTGCGTACCACTGATCTTTAGTCATTTATTCGCTTTCATGAATACTCTCACAGACAGACTCTTAGATAGAGGTGAATTTATGTGCATATATTATGTCTGTGCCTGCATAATGCATACATATATACATACATATATAAATAATGCAAGCACAAATATATATATATATGTATGTATATATATGTATGTATATATATGTATGTATATATATGTATGTATATACGAGTTTCTGTATATATATTAAATATACGTACATAGACGTACACGAATACACAAGTACATATCTGTACGTATATTTTGTTTGTGTGTTTGTATATGAGCATATGTGTGTATATGTGTATGTATAGAATATCGACATGGCTTGTTCAATATAAACCACTGAATTATATCTCAAGCAAGTTAGGGCAACTTTTGCATAGACTCTCACTGTGCTAAAATGCCGGCTATTGTTATCATACTCAACTTCTCAAAAAAATTGCAAGACAGATTTGAAGATTTTGATTTTGTTTCTAAACTTCTTCGATCGGCATCGAGGTTGGTCAAAACAACAATAATAATCGAATGAAATCTCCAATAAACCCGAGAAAATGTAATTAGGGTTTCTTCTGTTTGTCATACATCACCATCGCAGACATAGATAGAACCCGTGTTCTATATATTCCAGTGCCGCCTTTTAAGCTCTTTCTTCTTTGCAGCCATGCCATATAGGTTTCAAATTTTGGCATAAGCCCAGTAATTTGGGGGGAAGTGTTAAGTCAATTACATTGACCCCAGTGCTCAAATGGTACACGTTTTATCGATCTCGAAGGGTGAAAGGCAAAGTCGACATCGGCTGGATTTGGACTCAGAGCACGAAGACGGATGAAATGTTGCTAGGAATTTCGTCCGGCGTGCTAACATTTCTGCCAGGTCACCGCGTTATTGTGTATATAAATAATAAAAAAAAATAATGCCCTAACACATCATCATCTTCATAATCGTGACCAGCAGGGTCACTTTAGTCTCCACAGTTCTTGATACTGTACACAATTCCCGTGGGTCCCTTGATAAAGAGAGGTACCACATCCTAAACCGTGTCTAGAAAAGAGTCACCCAAACGTTTGGCATAAAGTCATTCACCTCTGGACCGCAACCTCTGGACCACAACCGTGCTGTGTCCTCTCTGTCTCTCTATCTGTCTCTCTTTTTGTTTCTCTCACCTACCTAACATCAGCTTTTTGAATCCGGCTGAGTACATGCCAACTCATCATTCAAATATTACCAACCCAGTCATCACTTTCCTTACACTACCCATATATTCAAAATCTTGGGCCTCGCATGAACCACCAAGTCTAGTCCTCCTCTTCTGAAGGTTGGCCCCTTTTTGCGTGTATATATATATTTATATATATATATATATATATATATATATATATATATATTTATATATATATACATACCAGTATATGTACACACAAATATATATGTATATGTATGCATGTATATATATATATATATATATAAGCATATATATAAATATATGTGTGTATATACGCAACTGCTTTTGTAAAATCTCAAAGTAATTGTGTGTGTGTGTGTTTTTGTTGGACTGTTTCAGTTTTTGATTTTCTCTTGCACCACTTTAGAAGCTTGTTCAATATTGATAATAGCGTTATGCAAATCCCCTTGACTAATAGCGCACACGCACACACAAGCACGCACACACACACACATGCTCATGCTGCGAATATATGTATAAGCAAACATACATGTATGCATATATATATATATATATATATATATATATATATATATATATATGCATATGTGTATAAATATATGTATACATATGAATATAATGATGCATATATATATATATGTGTGTGTGTGTGTGTGTGTGTATACACATGCATACATGTAGATATATGTGTGTATATATGTACAAAGATGTATGCTTACATAATAGATATAGTAATGCATATATGTATATGCATTTGTGTTTGCATGTGTGCGTGTATATATATATATATATACGTATGTGTGTGTTGTTGCGTATTCGATCGTAACTGATAATTCATTCTGGCTCTGTTATCTATGCATATATACAGCTACCCTCACACACTCATGTACATAGATACACGCATATATTATATATCAGTCAGTCTATCTATCTATCTATCTATCTATCTATCTATCTATCTATCCAATTTATCTATCTATCTATCCAATTTATCTATCTATCTATCTATCTATCTATCTATCTATCTATCTATCTATCTATCTATCTATCTATCTATTTCTATCCACGTGCTGCTATACTCTCTATCTATTTGTCCTTATTTACCCCCTTGTTCCGGTGCTGCTATGCTGCCACTTAGCTCATATTTTACCATTTTAACAGTTCAACATTCCACCATGTTGCTAACGCTATTCACGATGTCTCATCGCTCTGTGGCCGAATTATCAGCATTAGCAGCTCACCAATTCCTAATCGATTTCTTCAGAGATAGATATATGGACTCTGCAGTTGCTGAGACCATATTCCATACATTTGCTTTCATTATTGGTTTCCTTGCGGAAATGGCAACAACCACAGTATAGAACCGAACCCTTTTGACGTCACTAATATCTATTAGAAAGGTACAAATCCTTGCCAGCAATGAATTCTAAGATTGGCGCAAGGCCCGCATTAAAGTGACTCTAATTCTTGACTGGAATTCTATTTTATCGAACTGGAAGGATGAAAGGCAACTCTAAGAACTGCGGAATTCCTTACAATATTATTTCCTTCTTCTTCATTTGTTTTTCTGTTAGTTTTGGTAAGTGTTGCCATGGTGTAGGAACTGCAGAAACTAATACTCTCGACCCGATGGGGTCGCGAAAAAGTTTCGTTTCATTTCCATTGGAAGAGACTTCTTTATGCGGAGGACAAATAGAGGCGCAGGCGAGGCGGTGTAGCAAGAAGCTTGTTTCCCAACCGCATGGTTCCAGGTTCAGTACCACTGCGTCGTACCTTGGGCAAAAGTCTTTCACTACAGCCTCGGGCCGACCAAAGCCTTGTAAGTGGATTTAGTAGGCGGAAACTAAAAGAATCACGTCGTATATATATATATATATATATATATATATATATATGTATATGGAGAGAGAGAGGGGTGGGAGAAAAACGACTTGTTTTAAATCTCTCAGCGAGAGATATACAGCAACAGTACGGAATAGTAAAGTTTATTTGCCAATAGAATGTGGTGGTCCTATAAAGGACGATGTTACTGTTGTCTGAGCACCAGGAAAACATCTTTTCGAGTTGGCTGTCGACGCACAGTCTGAGTCCGTATAGTGTTTGCGAGCGGAGAAAGCTTTCATCAACAACCAGAGATTGTCTCACATTGAGGGCAGGTATACACCAAGAAACCATCGTCTGTGAGTATCACGTAAGGCTGGAGATAGGAGTGATGACCTCCCTTGCATATATATATTCATAAGTTATATTTAAAAGTAAATTTTGGATAGGGACTTTAATGTGTAGAATCCAGACCTTGTTTTAGGACCTAAAACAAAGAAACATTTAGGGATGTCTCGAGAAATGTGCCTTGGGAGCATGTTCACCACTTACACCAACCAGGTGTCATACGCAGCGACTGCATTTTGGTCGCAGGATCCACGCAAGGAATTCCTCGTTACACGTTTAGCATATTTCCAAAATGTACTGGAAGCTTTATTAACCACAACGATCGTTTCGGCAGGGTAGTGTTGTTACCATCCTGCCACACATTTTAGCGAAATGTGCATCTTATGACACTGAAACCTTTTATGCAATCTGAGGAGGTTTCTTCTGCACTATGGGTGCATTCGGTCGCATCATTTCGTTCCACACCCACTAGGGAACAGTGCAAAAGTAAACCGAAACGATCTTGTGCTTAATACACTTCTAGTACACTCTGCTTTCCATTTCAATCGTATATATATGAGTGTATATATATATATATATATATATATATATATATATATATATATATATATATATATATATATATATATATATATATATATAAGTTCTTTCTTTTTTTCTTTTTTTGAAGATAGTAGAATGTAATTCAAACAATATTTATCCGTTCGCAATGGCGAGTGGGTAAGGACTCTCACATCTTGTGGGGGGGGGGGGTATACCAGTCATATTATAAGGTCAATAACAATTGATTTTGTTATTCACTTCCATTAACAATTGGTCACGTCCGACATGAGAAATCGATACATGATCTGTCTGTTATATAGATTATCTCTTGTATCGATTCCTGATGACACACGTCACTACTTGCCAAACATCCCTCCCTAGCCACCTCTCTCTCTCATACTCCCTCCATCTCTCGTCCTCTCTCTATATCACTATCTATCTCTTTATCTCTCTACATCTTATTAGCTCTCCCTGTCTCTCTACCTCTCTCTGTACCTTACAACCTCTCACCCCTCCCTCTATACTTCTCTATATCTCTATCATACTACATCTCATTACCTTTCTTTTTACCTCATTACTTCTCCCTACTTCTCTCTCTTTCTCTCCCTCTCTCCCCACATCTACCTCTCCCAGATGCACTTCGCTGTCAATTAGCCTTTTACTAAAAGGTCTCTTTTCAACACAAATTTTAATTATTCAAACCTGTCACGTGACCTTCTCATTTACGAGTTTTAAAAATTTCACAGCGAAACTGAACGAAAAGTCAAGGCTGGAGGTGGGGATAAGAAAATGTGTATCGATGTAGTAGTGGTGGTGGTAATGGTGATTGTTGTACAATGGTGCTTAGATCGGGCGAATATCATAATCGCAAGAATACGGAGAGGAGCGCGATGTTCTTGAGCCCCAGCTGGATGTTCTCGATCCAAGATGCTTTATAATCTAAAATATTCCAGCAGTGACCACCCTGCCTTTCTACGATATACTGAAGACTCAGAACCACATCAGCCAAAGTGTTCCTTTCTGGTGCGTGGCCATTCCGTCGCTTCAGACAGAATTCACCTTAGAATACAATATCCAAGGTGCTCTCTCGATTTCAAAAGATGGAGAGGAACGCATGATTTTCTCTCAGGAAATCACTTCCTGCTAACGTCTTGTCGTAATCGATGGTGGCTCTGATGATCAGATGAATCTAATCGAGAATAACAGATCGAAGATGAATCTGCGATGTTTTTCTCAGTTCTGCTGGTTGCGGGTCTCCCAGAACGTTCGTCACTATCGGCATTTTTTCAGCCATCTTGGAAACGTCTGAACCACTCGTACACTTGTGTGCGGCTCATACACTCCTCTCCATACACTTTCTGCAACTTTGCGTAGGCCTCTGAGCAGGTATCGCCATCACAATTTTTCTGTCATAGCTAATGCAATGATCACACGCTACGCACGTTCCTTCCAAGCACTGCAGTAAACAGCGGAAGTGAAATAGAACGTTAAAACATAGTGCGCATGCACTGTATATATATATATATATATATATATATATATATATATATATATATATATATATATATAGAAGACATTATAAAAAAGTATGAATAATTATACATCTTCAAGACTTGCTTATTACAGTATTACTCTCATTAAATTTACTTTAGATTCCAATCCGACACGTGTTTCTGTTGCGTAAGTGTCCTAAAGTCCTTTGATGAAGCATTCACGTGCTTTTAGTTGGTTCACTTGCACTACATATTCAACCGGGGTGGACATTCCTAGCTTTGTTTAAGGTTATACCCATGTGGGGGGGGGGGTATGAAGCAAATATATGCAACTTATACAATTGTGTGGATGCGTGTGCGCACGCTTGTATCTGTGTTTATTTATGAGAATGCGAGGACACTTACATAATATTCTATACTGTCTGTCTGTCTCTGCCTGTCTGTCTGTCTCTCTCTTTATATATATATTACACACACACACACACACACACACACACACATATATATATATATATATATATATATATATATATATATATATATATATACACACATATATACATATATATATTTATACTTATATATATATATATATATGTATATATATGTTATACACACACAGATGCAAACACACAGATACACACACACACACATGTATATGTATATATAACCACATCAAAAGAAAGTATTTGTAGTCGTATTCTAAGAGCATTAAGAATTTATGTAAGTCACTTCATGCGATCTTCTTAAAATTCTAATCTACACTATTCTATGATTTACGAGGCAACGAAGTAGCCTATAGATTTTCATTCTATCCGCGAGAAATAGCAGCCAAATTTAATTGAACCAACACACAGTTGCATTAAGTAAGGATGGGCAGATTAGATAATTCTATTGCATATAGAAAGAATGCTTAGGAGGCTTGGCTGGTATTTTTGTCACTCAACTTCTGACTTCAACCAAAAACAACAATAATTGGATAATGTATTCTGATTGAGATAAAGAGAGTGAACGAGAGAAATGGAGAGAAGTGGAGAGGGTGAGAAAGAGTCGAGGAGCGTTGAGGGAATTACATCCAGTGTAGACGAGGCCTAATAAGTTCGAACATCTGCATGGTCCTTACTTTCTCTCTCGTTATTGGCCACATAAACCAGCCAAATGGACGTATCTTTCTTAGGAAGACACACACATGCACACACATGTATATACATGCAAATATATATGTATACATTCATGCATACCTACACACACACACACATGCATACATGAATACGTACATATATACATGTATATATGTATATATACATACACATATGCATACATGTTATACATGTATACAATTATATATAATCGAATGCATATATATATACATATATATATAAACATACTTATGTATACACATGCATATGTTTATATATATATATGTGTATGTATGTGTGCATATGTATATTTATATTAAAATATATGTAGCCATATTTATTTACATAAAGCCGTCCATATATATATTCATCTAAACCAGCGCACGCGCACGCACACACAAACACACACAAACACATAAACACTCACTCACACACAGGCACACACATATATGCACCTACATACATACACATACACACATATATACATACGTGTACGTACATACGAATGTATACGCTTTTATATATATATACATACATATATATATATATATATATATATATATATATATATATATATATAGCGTGCGTCTGAGAGCGTTTGTGTGTGTGTGTGTGTGTGTGTGTTAATATATATTTATGTTTCCTTGAAACTCAACTCATATGCTTTCACACACCGAATTGGTTTTCCGACACTCTATCAATTTTCATGGCTACAATATATTTGAGTTAACCGCTTTCTCAGATATACGAGAAGATAGAGAGATAGATAGATAGAGAGAGAGAGGGAGGGAGATGGAGGAGAAGGCGGAAAATGGGGAGGGGAGGAAAAGAAAAAGTAGGGAGAGTAGGAGGAGAAGAGAACAAGAAAAGAAGAAGCCAAAGAACAACAGCAATATGATGAAACAAGAACAATGACAAAATGATGGGAAGTATAATATGGAGAAAATAAGACGGAGACGAAAGAGACGAATGAGAGAGGAGGGGAGGAGAAGAAGAAGAAGCAGAAGAATTGGAAGAAGAAGAAGAAAAAAGAATAAAAAAATAAGAATAATTGGAAGAAGGAAAAGGAGGAGAAGAAGAAAAAAGAATAAATAAAATAAGAGGAAGAAGGAAAAGGAGAAGGAGAAGAAAAAGAAGGAAAAGAATAAAAATAAGGAAAAGAAAAAGAAGGAAAAGAATAAAAATAAGAAGAAAAAGAAGGAAAAGAAGAATAAAAATAAGAGGAAGAAGGAAAAGGAGAAGGAGAAGAAGAAAAAAGAAGGAAAAGAAGAATAAAAATAAGAAGAGGAAGAAGGAAAAGAATAAAAATAAGCGGAAGAAGGAAAAGAAGAAAAAGAAAAAGAATAAAAATAAGAAGAGGAGGAAGAAGGAGAGCAGCAATCAGAAGAAGAAGAAGGAAAAGAATAAAAATAAGAAGAGGAAGAGGAAGAAGGAGAGCAGCAATCAGACAAACACACAAAACATTTATTATAAAACTTAACCACAAAAACATAAACTGCAGTAAAATAGAAAAAAAGACAAAAACAAGAACTAAAGCAAAAAAAATACAACAAAAGCCGAAAAGAAAGCTAATTAAAAAAAATAATAAATAATGATTATAAATGGAAGAAAGAAGAAGAGACAGAAGCAAAAATAATGGTAAATGTTGGAGTCTTAAGTCTTCGAGTTTTTATCGATCGATTTGGAAATTGTGAAATTGTCTGAAGTATATAGTTACTACTAACTGGAATATTGTGCCGTATGTTGGTGCTACACCTTGGAATGGTAAAACAGGAAAAATCAATAAGAGAAATACTTTCTGTGGCATTGAACAGGAAAAATAGAAGACGGATAGGAAACATTGAAAAACTCTACACTGTATTAGAACAGATTACAATTGATGAGAATATACTACAAAACACTACAGTATGTTGGCACAGTTCACACACTTCAATACGGTACACCGTCGATGTTAAGACGCTACATTACACTACGATAGACAAGAAAAAAGGAAAAATGGAAAAGCACTGCAATAGACTACGCTGCAGTAGATAAAACAACACTTGAATACACAATACTACTCTGCAAAGATTAATAGACACTCCGACACTGCAATACACTGCTTTACATAAACCCCTTCAACACACAGCCTGTATGGAGAATGGTAATACAGAACACCACTGCAATACACCACAAGAGGTGAATGGCTACTTGCAATAAATCACACTGCCGCTGTTGAAGCACTACTCTACGTAACAAGAGAAAAAACCCCAACGTTACGAAGCACTAAATTAGATCTCATCTCTGTTCTACGGTATGATAGATAAAACAGTACATAAACACTACAATATATATATATATGATTAAAACGTTATACTATTACTAGTTTCGTCCGTCGTTGTCGAGGATGACCATGGTCATCAAAAAGAAGAAGAGGAGGAGAGAGAGAGCGGTGTGTCTTGCTGTGGTCAATCAGTTCGATGCATGATCGGAAGGCTCTGCCGCAAGTTGAGCTCTGGTGGTCTGTTGGGACTTAAAGCAAGGAGTTGGCACTGGACTTCCACAGTTCGTGTTTGCTCTGTGCCGCTGAAATCCTGTTCTGTTCGTACGAGGTGGCACCTCTGTTGGAACGGCTTCGCCAGGCAGAGAGATCTTGTGCTTGCGTTTCCCAGGTGTCGGGGTTGATCACAAAGCTCTTCGATGAGGCTTTTGCCCAAAATGCTTTTCCTGCCCACCCTGCGTGAACTTGCCTTCCGCCTGCCCTACATTATAATGAAAACGCTACAATACATAGCGAGGATGAAACACTGCGTTACACTGCAGCACAATAGAAAAATAAGACAGAGCAATAAAGGAGAGAAAGCACTGCACGATGATCCTTCCTGGGGTTAACACGTTGTTGACACATTTGAGGGGCGGGGAATTCGATCATAACAGCCCTCTTACTTCGTGCTTATTTAATCGACCCCGAAAAGATGCAAGGTAGAGTCAACCTCGACGGCATTTGTACAGATGAAACACTACACCTGAGCAGATGAAACGCCAGCTTACAACACACAGCAACACTGTTGTTATGCTTCCACTTTAAATAACACAGTACGTTGCACTACGTCTGCACTATGCGACACGATATTAAGTGCGCATGCAAACACCTGTCTATGTACATATGCACATGCACACAATGGGACACACACATATATTCGACACACACACACACACACATGTATGCAAGAATATATATGTATCTCATATGCATATCTGTCTGTCTGTCTGTCTGTCTGTCTGTCTGTCTGTCTGTCGATCGATCTTTCTGTCTATCTATCTGTCTGTCTGGTGTTTGTCTGTCTGTTTGTCTGTCTGTCCGTCTATGTATGTATGGATGTATATGTATGTATGTATCTATCTCTCTGTCTCTCTCTGTCTCTTTCTCTCCCCTCTCTCTCTCTCTCTCTCTCTCTCTCTATCTCTCTCTCTCTATATATATATATATATATCTGTTTATCTATATTCAATATTCACTTCTTTTCCCCCATAAATGCCAAAACCCGCAATATAGAAGATGTGAGCTCAACACTGGCCAATTCGTTTCCGCTATTGTTCCTTCTCCACACACTCGCATACACACACACACATTTGTGTCTAAACACGTATGTATTTGCGTGTGTGTGCGTGTTTCTAAATAAGACAGTTGGAAGGACACTAAATTATAGTTGTAAAGTAGTAATAATATTAGTTATGAATGTAAGCAAGAATATATTTCTTGTATTAACTCTGGAATCTATCGAATTACGAATATTGCAGTAACTGATAGCCGAATCGTTGATGGTTGAGACGATAAGATTGTAACCAACTCAAGGAGGATGTGAGGAGGGGAGGGGGAGATTTTGTTGTGTGATTTGTATTTCTCTGTCCAGTTCAGTTGTGTCTACAGGCCATATTTCAATAATTCTCCACTACTACCGCCAGGTTAATATTCTGTTGATCTATGCTAGGGCTGACATATCTATAATATTGCCAAAATTGCAGTACAAAGGCTAGTCTAGTTCTTTCCAGCCAGAAAATTCTTCAGTTTAAATCAATTCCTGTAACTCTAACTAGTTCCCAATTCTGTCTGATATATTTAAGTAATAATGAGAGTCAGGTTTAAAAAAAAATCTGATTCGTCACTGCAGAACATACGTATGTATGTATGTATGGATGTCTAGATAGCTAGCTATACATACATACATATATATATATATATATATATATATATATATATATATATATATCATATGAAGCTATGATGAAGCTATACGGTGATACACAAGCACTCACCTACAGAAGAAACAGCTGTAGCCTAATGAAGTTCACGATATAGTTACCTATTCCCTTGTCTTTCATTCAATTTCGTATTACTGCTCTGCACTCGACTGGCACTGTGTTCTGAGAAATAAGTATATTAAATTCTAACGCCAGGTTATTATTATCGCTAGGCCAAAGCGAAATAATGCTCAATACCACAGATTTACTTGTCAGTTGCTTGACCTTAACCAGTTGAGCATGTTGTTTGGTGGCTGGCAATATGTGCATCCCTAATCACGAGCAGAAGTAGTAGGAGAGCATCATAGCTATGTGTTGAGAGGAATTCTTTGGGGTTTGAATAGCCCCTGGAAAGATGGGTGTTTCGTTCAACGTCTTTAAGGAACCTTATTCAAGGATCATTTGACCGGGATGGGCTACTCGACCTGTAGAAAATTCTAACTGGGACCCACCTGTAAGGTCATGCGCTGTTTATATTGATATGAATTCAAATTCACTTGAGGTTAACTTCGTCTTTCTTCCATCTGAGGTCGATAAAATAAAGTACCATTCAAGTACTGATGGTGGGTGAGGGGATATTATTGACTATCCCCCTCGTTAAAATTCAAGACCAGCCTGCTATAGAAATTAAGTCTAATATCGAGTCTAGTACTCACATGCAACAAAGTATATGAAATATTTTGTTCGCTTTCTGTGCTTCAAATAAATCTTTTTTTTTTTCTTTTTTTCTTTTTCCTTCCTCAGTTCACTAAAATGTTTGGTTAGCGGGCTGCAGAGTTTTCTTTTTCTTTTGTTTTTTGCGAGGGTGGGTGGTGGTGTTTGGGGACTTGTCGGAATAGGCTCTGTCATTATACAACATGGTGATTTATTTGTTGCAGCGTTTTTGGTAAGACATATAACATGCACACGTACGTTTGGTGGAAGTCTCCAATAAGCTATGAAAATTGTAGCTAAGGTTGTAGTAATACATGTGACCTGCATAAAATAATTTAGTAATAGGGGTAGATGTGGGTGTGTAGTGAGAAGCCTGCTTCCCAACTACAAGCTGGTGCGTTTATGTCTCCGTAGCCTAGCGGTTCGGCAAAAGAGACTAATAGAATAAATACTAGGCTTACAAAGAATAAGTCCTGGGGGTCGACTGAGGGTGGTGCTTCAGCATGGCCGCAGTCAAATGACTAAAACGAGTAAAAGAATAAAAGATCATGATTAGAATACTGAAATGTGGTTAGTGTATATTTATAAATATTGGGACGGGACTGGGCGATGCTGGGAATAGTAAATCATTTTAGCTAAACACATAGCATTAGTTGAGTGACGTTTTTCGTAAGAAAAGAAGCTGTATATATACTGTATATGTAAAGGGAGAGAAAAAGTGAGACGCAGGCTGTGATAGTGAAACGGATATATTTAAGCATTTACGTCTATATAAATATATATATATACGTGTATGTGTGTGTGTGTGTGGTATATACATTTAAACAATAGAGAACTCAATACATGCATGCAGTCTAATAACATCATTCCAATATGTAAATGATCGTTAATCTAGCATTTCATTCAACTTGTACGCATATATACGTATACACACACACACTCTTTTTCTCTCCGTACTCTTTCTCTCTCTCTCTCTCTCTCTCTCTCTCTCTCTCTCTCTCTCACACACACACGCATATATATATATATGCTGAGCTCTTCGTTGAATGCTGCTGTTATGGTGTTCCATAGAAATTCCCTATTAACATCTATTGATTTTTCTCCGAGTCGTTATTTAACAGAAGTTAAGCTTCATTGGATTAGAAGGTAATTTATTTTGGTGGGTTTGATATAAAGAAAACATTACATGTGAAAGGTGACAATAGTCTGAAGCTATAAACGATATTTAATTATGAAATATTAAAAGGATTATAATTGTCACATACATACATGCATACATACATATGTGTATCTATATATATGTGTGTGTGTGTGTGTGTATATATATATATTATATATACATATAAATATGTAAGTATATATATATATATATACATACACATACGCATACACACACACACATATATATATATACATATACATACACACGCATACATATATGTATGCATGTATGTATATATATATATATATATAATGTGTGTGTGTGTGTGTGTGTATATGCGTGTGTCTGTCTGTGTGTGTGTGTGTGTGTGTGTATATGCAGTTTGCTAGGTATGTAGGTTGAAGAAACCTTAGTGTTTTTCACTGAAGACTTTAGACTGCATATCCCAGTTACCTGCTCCTGGTCAGTCGATGATTACATCGGTCAGATTATGAAGTCAACTCAAAATTAAATATTGATTTCTTGCTCTGGCACGGAGCCATAGATTTATAAAGTTGAGATTCGTGTAATTGGATTTTTATTTGCGTCTCTCTTTAGTCAACTGGATGAGACCAGGGCGGCGAGCAACCACTAGGATCCCTTTCAGGATCACCAAGGCAGGTGATGGCAGGGAGGTAAGGAGTTACCGTAAGACCCAATGCCTGACCTGTATCGCTTGCTATAAAATCCTCCTCCTCATCCCCTCATCATCCCCTCATCATCATCATCACCACCACCACCACCGCCATCATCATCATCATCATCATCATCATCATCATCATCATCATCATCATCACCACCACCACCACTACCACCGATTGGTCTGGGAATCGAAAATACGATCTTAGGATCGTGAATGCAACAAGTGAGACGTTATTTTATTGGAATGTAGATTAAGTAACGAAACAAAACAGCAGCTCATCTCTCAAAAATATAACATTCGTTAAACAGCAACGACCAGCTTCGTTACTTTGTGTCTCCAATGATCGGCAGATGTGGTTCTCATAGAACCACATCTACCAAATAAAGGCTCTCATATTTCTGGCTTCTTTAACTTATCGCTCGTAAAAACATCAGCAAAAGTTTGTCCTCCTCCTTGATATTAACGAAGTCTTCCACAGCGTCAGAGACGATATTCTCCAAGAGTAATTGCCTGTTGTTGACTGAACCTGTTTCTTACATCCTTGAATCAGGTACTCCTTTCAGTTCGTTCAGTTGCTGCATGCACCGATAGGGACCTCCATCATTCACACTCTTTTAACTTTAGTCTTCCCTCAGACATTCTTGTTATCACTATTAACTAATTAATTAATTTAAACTTTCAAATAAATTTCAAAATTCATTATAGGCCTTTCCACAGCACATTCGCAACTCTAGCTTCTAAATTCGACTTATTTCTTCCCTCTCCTGTCTTTGGTATTCTCTCACACACCGTCAAAAGGATTCAATTTAAATATAATCATTCGTGGCTTTTCCTCCCCATAGACTCGTCCGAGTCTATTCAGCAAAAGTACTTTGGAGTAAAGATTGTTTGCCAACAAAACATGGCAGTCCCGGTTTAGGACCAGTGTTGCTGTAATTTAGCCCCAGGAGACATCCTCTCCAGCTGGTTGTACGACACGATCTGTCTCCTTATATTTTCGAACAAGGGAATCTAGCCCCCAACATAATTTTTCAGGAGATCAAGCCTTCTTTACTAAAAACTATTTAATAGCAGTGACGATAGAAGAGACATCACAAACCTGCAACTAAAATGTTTTATACTCACTGCACTCAATACGTCTGAACTGGAAATAGAAAACAAGATATCTATTAACAGGTAATTTAGTGTTTTCATCAATTGTCAAGGTGTGAAAATGTGCAGATGCAGTTTGTTTAAATATGTATATTTCAACAACGAAGTTGCATCATTCTATAAATTCAAGCACATAATTATTGCCTCACCAGCTGTCAAAAATTTCAACATCTTTTTCCATATGGCCATTAAAATGCTGAACTGAAATTAAATAGTTATTTATCTGAAAGGCTAAAACGGGATTATAAATAACTTTAATCTGCTCTCAGCTTGATTGTATTCGCTCTTGATCATCCGAAATCTCACGTAGCAAGTGCAGTACTCTGTTCACAAGCTGTTATCCAAGTTTACGGAAGCCTTGCTTCTAAGTGTCTTCAAACTTCTTTCCATTAGCAAAACTCCCAGCAATTATTGTATCACGACAATAAACACAACGCAAACCACTCCATATGTGACCATCAGACATAAATATATCTCATGCAGCTTTTGCGAATTTGAAGCGGTTTTTCACAACTTCATCCCGCTATTCATTTACTCAAGCAACTCAAAGTTCGTTTTTGCCTCCCTATCTTTAAATGTCGTATGGTTCATCAGATATTTATAAAGTTTGTTATCAGAATTATAAAACGAAATACTTTTGTAAATTTAGAAATAGATGCAGCTTGCAAACCAATTTTATGTGTACCAGAAATGATATAAAAATGATATAAAAATGAAGCAATGGATTTGAGCGCCTTTCATCGTGACTGGTTACTCACCGTGGGGGGTGGGGCAGGGCATCTTGTAATGTCAAGGCGATCTGCTGACGTCAGTTCCCCTCAACATTAATTTATTATGGCTTGTTGTGGTGCATAAGGGAGCTGTATTTAATACGAACATTAAATATGGTTTGCGCCATCCAACTGGTCATTCACAGGGGCACCTCACCTCTGCCAATTCAGTGTTTATTTCTCGTACAAAAGAAAAAGATCGCCTACGTTACCATCCCACCTCTACTCTTAGAAAAATAATCAATTAGAGGTTTGCCTCTGGATTATTTAAAAATTGGGCAGTTGAAGAGATGTGACTCACAAAGAAAAGAGCCGAAACGAATACTGCAAGTTATTCCTTCTATAATGATATATATATATATATGTTTTTTTTTTAATGCAAAAGGACACAAGGCCCTATCTATTCGGTTATATCAATCTCAGCAATTGACTCTAGTGTTTATTTTGATGATCCTAGGAAGATAAAATCCTTGTGGTTATTGACCGGATTTGAACTCCGAAATTATAAAGTACGAGCCTAGATATGGTCAGGTGTTTCGTCAGGGGTGTTACAGATACCATTGCCCATCGCCATCTATAGATTTTTTCCATTGGTAAGAATAATATTAAAATATTGTAATAATAATAATAATAATAAGAAGAAGAAGAAGAAGAAGAAGAATAACAGCAACAACAACAGCAACAGTATATTTGGATTAGATCGACGAAATCGTAACCATAGATAGGTTTATCGATTTGAGGATTTCATCGATTTTGTTTTTCTATCCACCCTCACTTCCCGCAACCTTACTTTTTTCCTTCCTTCCTTCATTCTTTCCTCTCCCCCACCCCCCGTTTCATACTTACCTCCCACCTCTCCTTTCCATCCTTACCAGCAGTCATCGTCTGTTTATGCAAGTAAAAGTTTCGACGGGAAGCGAGCAGAGAATATATCAGCAAACGTGGCAATCGGCATTAAGGCGAACGAAGCAAGGAAAGAGTTGGAAAATATGAAAGGTAAAGAGATGAGTTGCTTATGTAGTGAAGCAGTGAAGTGCTTTATCTGAATCTATCTCAATGACTGGACCAGATTAGCGAAAATAAATAAATAAATAGAAACTAGGTTGGAAATAGAAAGAAACCAAATGTTTTGTGGGTCTCTTGTCTTTCTTTCCCCCATTAAATGTTTCCTTCGTTTTTCTTTCCCTCTTTCTTTCTAGCTTTCTGCATTACCTTTCGTAATTCTTTCTCTCTTTCTTCCTTTTTCTCTTTCAAATATTCTTGTCATTCTTTCTTACTTATTCTGACCGGTTTTTTGTCTTTTTCGAATTTCTTTTATTTTTTTCCCATTCCATACTTCATTCTTTCTCCACTTCGTACTTCTACTGCACAGCTGAGGACAGCTATGTGCACCTTGGGTATATACCTAAGGTGCACATAGGTGCAGTGTCACGATTGGGCTTTTGCTTTCTGTCAATTTGAAAGAGGCCCAAAGTGTGTGTGTGTGTGTGTGCTGCCTTCTAAAGCTACGTTCTGTACGTTGTGTAGAAGTGACAATCCTGGGTTACAATACATGAAATGTATGCAGTACCTAGTTATGCTCTTTTCTGTTTTGTATATATATATATACGTGTGTGTGTGTGTGTAGGTATGCATTTATACAGTGTTTGACTATAGATGCAGACGATAAACGTATTTCTCTACAATTAACAGTCTGTCTGTATAATCAATTGCAATCACGTGACAATCGACTCTCAAATTGGGCCAGACGTGACAACTGACTCTTAAATTGGAATTGCAATTCAGACCATAAAAGAACCGGAACAGAGACGGCACGGCATCATGCCCGGCATTGCAACATTTACAGTCAGTGCACGGGTACTTTATCTATCGCTGGTACTTTACTCATTTGTACCTTATTTATTGAACCGAAAGAATGAAATGGAATTTTAGCGAACGTGAGTTTTGGACGCAGGGAGCCGGAACCAATGAGTTACATCAATTGGTGGATGCTCAACCGATTCTGCTGATTCAGTACCTGTGTGTATGTGTGTATGTATGTATGTATGTATGTATAGTTATGTATGCATATAAGTCTATATGTAACTGTGTATATGTGTGTACTTATATGCATGTATACACGCACTTTATATATATATATATATATATTATATGTTTGCATGTACATATACGCACACACATATCACATAAATAGATGCATACACGTCAAACACGCACACGTGTATATATATATATATATATATATATATATATATATATATATATATATATATATATATATATACATATATATATACATGTGAGAGAGAGAGAGAGAGAGAGAAGTAATGAGAGGCATTACTATTATCGATAAAGTTGACGTGATTTGAGGATTACTTGTGGACTACTACTACTACTACTATTACTGCTGCTGCTGCTACTGCCCCGTAGTGGCGTGAAATTTGATTGAAAGGTATGTCAGCCGCATAAAGTAGGGATGCAGCATTAGAGATCAGGAGTTGAGTGTTGTTTGATAAGCATGTGTTCAGAGAAGCATGTGGAAGCATTGGCTAGAATTGGCTTGAAGGGAGTGGTTGGATGGTTGGATGGTTGGATGGTTGAGGCCTTGGTGGCTTAAAAGTACTGTGGTGGTGGTGGTGGGTGATGGAGTGTGCGGACTGTGAGGCGGTGAAAGCTTTCAGCAAATGAACCGTTTCTGTGTTACATAAAAATGAATAAAGTGAATGAATTTATATGGGGAATAAGAGCAAAGAAAACGAGTAGACAGTCAGCCGGTCAGATGTAGATAGATGTGTGTGTGTGTGTGTGTGTGTGTGTGCCACCATGTGTGTGTGTCTGTGTATATATATATATATATATATATATATATATATATATATATATATATATATATAAAGAGAGACGTGAATGTATGTATATGCGTACGTGTTTGTATTTATGTGCATGTATCAGTAGATAGCTAGGCAGGTAGGTACGTTTGTAAATTGACAGACAGATACGCACACGCACACACACACACACACACACACACACACACACACACACACACAGAAACATTGTATATGTGCGTGATTCGAGAGAGATAAATGGATAGGTAGATAGATTGATAGGGAGGCAGAGAGATAGGTAAGCACAAATGCGGTTATTAATAAATGTAATTATTTAAGAGGAATAGAAGAAAAGAAATTGAGAAGGTAACAAACATAGCAACAACAACAACAACAACAACAACGAGTAAAACAATAAAAAATAAACTAAGAAAGAAATGAAAGAAGGGAAGGTGGTTATATGTAATATAATCGATGAAAATCGTTGTGGAAATACATCATATAATCAATAGAATTCTTTGTGGAAATTAGAACGGCTTAGCATCACTTAGTGTGGTCGATAGAAATATATTTTAACACTCTTTGAGTAGTTTGTTCTGTAACCAATTCCATTCTCCTCCAGCAACCATTCTACAAACTTGTACAGGTGTCAAACAAGGAACGATCTTATCATCGCCCTCTTTCCGCCAACTCTTTGACTACAACTCACGGACACAACCAGAGTTAGAGTTCTTGTATATTGGCCAAAGAATGCATCTGTCGCTACGCTCGCAAGACGGTAAACTCTGTTACCACTGAAGACACCATAAGACGGGAATATGTTCGAAGTTGTCTCCCCGTCAATGAAAAAATAGATAAATATTATAAGCATTGATGATTGTTTTTCTTCCTCAATGCATAAATATTTGCAATTAATCTAAGAACTCTGCCAACATTAACTATTAGCACTAAACTACCAATATATTTCTCTACCTCTCTGTTTGTCTTTCTGTCTTCCTGTCCGTCTTAACATTTATTGCTAAGTTAACAATTAATGCTGCCTATGTCAAATATATTAATACTAACACACACATTTGTCTATCTATTAGCTTGTCTCTGAACCTAATTATATCTTGTTATCTTATAAATGCTCTCCGCATCAAATATATCAGCACTGACCTCTCAGTTTTCCTCTATCTCACCTCATTATTATTTCTCCTTAACGTTTCTCTTTCTCACATTAAACACGCTAACACTAACATGTCTGTCTATCTATCTATCTATCTATCTATCTATCTATCTATCTATCTATCTATCTATCTATCCGTCTATCCGTCTATCTGTCTCTCTGTCTGTCTGTCTGTCCGTCTCCGTCCGTTGGCCCGTCCGTCTGTCTGTCCGTCTCCGTCCGTTGGCCCGTCCGTCTGTCTGTCTGTCTGTCTGTGGGTCATATAATAATAACAGCTATTCAACAAATTTTATTTTGGTAGTTATGTCAGTAACTGTCTTCGGAGACTCATATGGTCGTTGATTGTTCGAAATGGGGAGAAGATAGACAGCCGACAACTGATGAAGGGTCATTCTTTGTATCACTTGTCCTTTTTTTCTCTCTCGTTATTTGCGTATTGAACTCATTTGTTTTCATATTTCGTGTTGTTTACTGTTGGTGACGTCCTGTACCCATATATGCATATATATATATATATATATATATATATATATATATATGCATATATATATATATATGCATATATATATATATATGCATATATATATATATATATGCATATATATAATATATGTATGTGTGTGTGTATATATATATATATGCATATATATATGCATATATAATATATGTATGTGTGTGTGTATATATATATATATATATATGCATATATATATGCATATATAATATATGTATGTGTGTGTATATATATATATGCATATATCATATACATATATTATATATATATATATATATATATATAAATATATATATATATGTGTGTGTGTATGGTGTGCGTGCGTGTGTGTGTGTCCCGTTTGTTTTCCACCACCGCTTGACTACCGGCTTAGAACATAAGCTGTGGGTTCGTTTTTTTTTACTAAACCATTCAGGGCGGTGCTCCAGCATGGCCGACGTCCAATGACAGAAACTAGTAAAAGATAGAATATTTGGACCAAGCGAGCACAGGGAAGCTCCATCGTTTGTATTTGATATCTGATTAGCTTCAGATCGTGAATCTAAAACGTGGTTTACTTACTGTAAGCTGATAGCATTTCCATTCTAATCTCTACGCGCCATCTGACCGAGGAAAGACGTCATCACCTACGTCATACAAACTCTATATCTATGTGCGCTGCAAGATCGATATTATTTTTCAAAATGTTCACAATTTTCAAGCTTTACATATTTGTGTTTCCCTTATAATCAGCCTATGAATAAGGCCCACTTTAGACCGAATTATGAAGCATTAAAAAATAGTATTTCGCAAAACAGTATTTTATAAACAGATGAGACCGTCTCGTTTTGTTATGTTTTGATCCTATTTGACTCTTTATTCACATGAAGATAATGTTTTTGTTGTTTTGTTTACATGATGTAACGGGTTTGTTCATCAATAAAGAACACGCCAGAAACAGCTGTAGTGATTCGCAACACATCTATGTTATAGTTTATACTCGACCACTCCCATATATATATGCATATATATATATAGTTATCGCCAAGCCAACATGGCAGTCCCAAAATTAGGACGAAAGCTGCCGTGAATTAGCTCCAAGAAGCCATCGCCTCTAGCTAGCTATGTGGCACACTGAAATTAGATAAATAACCTTCGAGCAGATAGTCAGCAGCGCCGCCTGGCTAGGGCTTGGCTGCTCTGCATTGACAAGGGGCAACACCCTGAAACTAGTCTGCAGATGCCAAACCAGCAGGGGGACACTGCTGACCTCCCCTGTTCGAAGGTTATAAAGGACACAGGTTTCGTGTGTCACATAGCTAGCTAGAGGCGATGGCTTCTTGGAGCTAATTCACGGCAGCTTTCGTCCTAATTTTGGGACTGCCATGTTGGCTTGGCGATAACTATTAATTTCCAGTACCGCTGCCGTAGTCTCCTTTAGAGAGACTTAGAAATATTAATAACTATATATATATATATATATATATATATATATATAAACACGCGTGTATGTGTGTGTGTGTAGTGTAAAAGTGTTCTCCTAAAGCTTATTCGGCTGATCTCACTAACGCCACATCTCGTTGCTGTTGGCTATAAGTCGTGATGTGATTTGCTGCACGTTCCTTATAAGACGTAGCAAAGCTGAGACGAGGCGTAAATTGCATCACTCTCAAAGATTTAATAATGGCGCTCTACAAAAATATGTAGCGGTTGCTTTTTCTTTCGTTCGTTTACACCAAGTTCCTAGAGACAATGTGTGTATGTGTGTGTGTGTGAGAGAGAGAGTCCGTGTGTGTGTATGTGTGTGTGTGTATGCATGTGTGTATGAGAGAGATAGAAGAGCTGGATAGAGGGGGAAAGATAGAGAGAGGGTGAAAGAGAGACGGGACATGGAGAAAAAGAGAGAAGGCGAGAAGACTATAGATATGGTAAAAGATATCTTAATTTACTATTGTGTATATACAATAATTTGATAAATAGAAAGATTGTGTGTTGCGCGCGCGCGTGTGTGTGAGAGAGAGAGAGATCTTTGAGAGAGATAGAGGAGGATAAGAATATCTGAGATTCTGTACTATTCTATTTATATATTGTTGTATATATGGGCTATCTATCTATCTATCTATCTATCTATCTATCTATCTATGTATATACATATGCACATATAATATATATGTTTTATATATATATATATATATATATATATATATATATATATATATATATATATATATACATATATACATATATATATAAAACGAGTCAGAAAGATATAGTCAGCGGATAAATTAGAGAGAAGAGAAGAGAGGAAGGAAGGAGGGAGGGAGAGATGGGAGAGGGAGAGGAAGAGATATGTTTGGGTTGTATTCGGCATAAACACGGCATAAATTATCAAAGTTGTATCTTGTCTCTTAGTGTTATCATTTGATAAGCACGTGAGAGCTGGGTCATATAATTGTAAACAGTCGTTGTCAGTGGCAACGACCGATGGTAATCGATAGATGTGGTCACTGGTCAGCTAAAGTTGAAGCAACAATGGGAAAAGAGGCTTTATGTGGTCAGTCAACTTGCTCGAAATAGCTGCCAAATACCTTACGAATAGTCGGCGTTTTTTACAAGGACTCATGGAAGAATTAGATACATACAGACATGTGATGTAGCAGTGTTCATGAGGATGCAATTGATATTAAACAGCAACATCACCATCACCACCACCACCACCACCTGCTTCTCCCCTCCTCCTCCTCCTCCTCCTCCTCCTCCTTATCATCATCATCATCATCATCATCATCACCACAATAGAAACCATGAAATAAACTGTCAAAATATATTTGCTTGCTTTGTTCTCTGTTCCATTAATATTGTTCTGTTACGATGGTGTGTTCTACTTCAGAATATATCTATAGATTTCAATAAGCACCACATATGGAGTGAGATGAAATCTTTTTCTTTATATTAGTGGACAGTGAAGGTGCGTGGCTCACGATTGTAAAGATGTGAGTTCCATTTCCAGCAGAGCGTTGTGTCCTTGAGCAAGACACTTTATTTCCCGTTGCACCAGTCCACTCAGTTGGCAAAAATGAGTTGGAAGTGTAATCCAAAGGGCCGACTTGGTCGCATTCTGTGTCACGCTGAATCTCCTTAGGAACTATGTGAAAGGTATTTGTGTTTGTGAAGTACTCAGCCACTTGCATGTTAATTTCACGTGCAGGTTGTTCCGCTGATTTCATCAACTGGAATACTCGTCGTCGTCCTCGACGGAATGCCAGCATTTTATTGCCGGGCAGAGAAGAGCGACGATCAGCTGAACAAGTTGGGACCGAGTAGCCTTTTATTAATCTTACGAGCGACAAAATGTTCTGCTTAACTGTCAGCGAGTACTCCACTTACAAATCCAGCATTGCTAATGGCTTACGTAAATCGGATTAAAGCTTGTTGAGTTTTGTAGAGTGGATTATGTAGAGTGGTTTTCTTTGTCGATTTTGAACGAAATTTGTTGGATTCGATTTCTGTGGATAAGGGATTCAGTGTTGTACGATGTCGATGGTCGTGGGTGGTCGATTTTGGATTTGGGATCAGGATTGCTGGTCAAGGTGTAGATAATGTGTTGTACATTTAGAGGTTTGTCATGTGGATTATGATTATGGATTACAGATGGTGGTGTGGGGTCTGTTATGAATTTTAACCTGACAATTTTATGTTGAAGGTAGTGAGTTATGTCTTAAGAAATGATGTATATATATATATATATGTATGCTTGTGTATATGTTTGTGTGTCTGTGTTTATCCCCCAATATCGCTTGACAATCGATGCTGGTGTGTTTACTTCCCCGTAACTTAGCGGTTCGGCAAAATACATCGATAGAATAAGTACTAGGCTTACAAAGGATAAGTCCTGGGGTCGATTTGCTCGACTAAAGGCGGTGCTCCAGCATGGCCACAGTCAAATGACTGAAACTTGTAAAAGAGTATATATATGTTATATACATAAACACACACACATATATATATGTATATATATATATATATATATATATATATATCCATGTGGGTGCATATGTATGCGTATATATATATATTGAATCATTATATATAGGTATGTATATATTTATATATATGTATTATATATATGTATTATATATATATATATATATATATATATATATATATATATATGCACACACACTCTCGCATATATACATACGCACAGATTGTACTGTAATGACTCGCGTTGTACAGATGTATCGCTCCTTGCGTTCAGGACTTCTCTTGTGTGTGTTTCTGTATCTGTGTGTGTTCGTGCGTGTGTGTGCGTGTGTCTGTGTGCACGTCTCTATCAATCTACATTAACGTTTTACGAAAGTATTTACGAATAAAAAATTCTTCCGCTGCGATGGTTATTGCGAGGAAGTGGCCCTTGTTTACACACGTGCCCTAAATTAAAGACCTGAAGCGATCCATAAGAAAATTGAATATTGCAAAAGAAAGGCAAAAATGTGTAATTAAAAAAAAAAAAAAAGGTCTTTGGATCGTTCGAAGAATCTTTTAATGAAATATTTCTCAAAGAATTACTAACATGGGACGTCGTTATATTGTATAACGCTTGGCACAGGGCCAATGTACGTCGAGGTGTTAATAATGTAAACCTTGCCTCAGCCTTGGAACCGATGGAATATGGAGAAGCACCGAGCTAAATGGTTTTCCATAGAAATATTCATGGAAATCAGGAATGAAGTACAAATCACAAATGTGGTATGTGCAGTAAATGTATCGATTACACCAATGATCACATTAAATATGTGGCCTTCTGCCTTCGATAGGGATCAATATTTAATGAAACTGAGAGGAAAAAAACCCAAAAAACAAAACTTCAAACATAGGAAGCGGGAAATGGTTTCCGTTGTTAAACATAAAACAGTGAATAAAATTTAGAAAAGTCGACTGTTGTTGTTGTTGTTGTACAGTTCTAGATCAACAGTGGTGGAGGGGGTCGATGGTAAAAATTATTTCAGTTGCGACTATTTTTTTTTTAACTTTTAGGATTGTGTAGAACGGCAACGTGAAGGTGCGTGGCCTGGTGGTTAGAGCGCTGCACTCTCGACCGTAGGATTGCGGTTTCGATTCACAGATTGCGCAGTGCGTTTTATTTTTGAGTAGAACATTTCTTTTCACGTTGAGCCAGTTGTTTTTGTTCCAACAAAACTTGGGAAGTTAACCATGCGAGGGACAAGCGTCTTGTTCAGGAGGTGAGAAGTGTTGCAATGGTAGGAAGTGTTGCAATGGGTTCTCATTCTTAAGGTATTTTTCGATGTTGTTGTTGTTATTATTATTATTATTATTAACCCCAAGATTCCGGGTTCGATTCCAGGCAGTGACCTGAATAATAATGATAATAATATGTACGTATGTACGCATTTATGTATCCTTTTGAGCTTTATTTAAGGTTATCCTTTGCAAAACTGAAGCCTGCTACGGATTAAGCTGTGAACAGTTGATAATTTTATAGATTTATTGATAATTAAGAGATTTGCACTGTCAATCAATCATTCAGTTTGATTCGGAGAACCTTCCATTTTCCTTAAAACAAGTTAAACTACAGCCATTCACTTGTATGCAAACATCATTATAATACCCTGGCGTAATTGTGTCAGCGCTCATGTTTATAAATATGAATATACTCCAGGACACGAGTCACCTATAGCTTCCTATGTATGAACCGTACCTCACCAGATTCTCATATATTTTTACAGCATCGCCAACTACTTTTTCTTCGTAATGTTCGACCATATCCCACTACATTCTTCCATATTTCACCACGTCCCATTACACTGCGCTCTACCATATAATCTCCCATGTCACACGATGTTCCTTCGTACAGTGGCCCGTTCACCATGTTCACTTGTGTCCCACCAACCATGGCCACATTCCATCTTGTTGCGCAACATTGCGTCACGTTCTGCCATGTTGTGCTTGATGTTCAGCGTTCTATCTATGAATAGCTGGAGGTCAGGTGGCAGACATGACACCAAGAGAGAATTTCGAAATAAAGTCGACCAGACAACAGTGAACTGGTTTATGTGGCAGATAGCTGGGAAGATAACGCTACGGATGGTATGTGGCCGCAATGGCGAGGTAGTAGCAGTAGTAGTAGTAGTAGTAGTAGTAGTGATGGTGGTAATAGCAGGAGCAGCAGCAGTAGTAGTAGTAGTTGGGATGTCTATGCTGTTGTTGGTGTTCTTTATGTTGTTTAGCTTCAGGTGAGCTCTGATCAAGCAGACCAAAAGCGTTCCAACAATGACCATCCCGTCTTTTGCGAAGGCTACTACGATTAAATTATCTAATATATGCTGTCAGTTATTTCTTAAATAGTAGAATATGAATTAAAGGAGATTTGACTGTGTTTTCTAGCAGGTCAAAGGACCAGGTAGAACCTTCATTATTGGCTTATGATGACGTTGTTATAAGCAGTTTTTGGTATTGGTGATGATGAGGATGCTGTGATAGATATAGGGATGCAGACAGAGGGAGAGAGAAGGGGGAAAAGTGGGGGAGAGACAGGTAGAGGGGGTGAGAGAGTGAGATGGGGAAAGAGGGGGAGAAGATAGTAAATGAGGGAGAGAGAAATAAAGGTGGAAAGAGTGTGCTCAACAATAATCATGAGAATTAAAGCGAGAGAAGGAGAGAGAGAGAGAGAGAGAGGAGTAGAGGAGGAGATACGAGAGAAAGACGCAAAGACAAGAGAGAGAGAGAGAGAGAGAGGAGAGAGAGTCGGTGAAAGAATGAAGAAGAAAGAGAGAATATGAGAAATAGAGAAAAGATACGAAGGGACAAACCGTAAAGAGAGGGAGAGAGTGAGAGAAAGTGAGAGAGAGAGAAAAAGTAAGAGAGAGAGAAAGTGAAAGAGAGAGAAAGGGAGAGAGAGATTTGAGTGGTAGAAAGACATTCCGAGTGTTGTTACAAGAAAGAAAAACGAGAGAGATAGAAAAAGAGGAAATGAAAGAGAGAGAGAGGGGGGATGGGAGGATAATCAGAGAGAGAGAAGGACACAAAGATAAGCAGAGATAGAGACAGGGAGAGAGAGAGAGAGAGGGAGAGAAATAGAGAGGGAGAGAAATAGAGAGGGAGAGAAAGAGAGAGAGTGAGATTTAGGGAGGGAAAGAAATAGAGATATACTAATTAGGAGAGATGCTAACAACAAAGAGAGTGAGAGAGAAGGATGGAGGGAGATTAGCAGAAAGAGCAGAAAATAGGCAGAGAGAGAGAGAGGGAGAGAGAGAGAATAAACTGAGAGAGTGGCAGATAGGGAAAGTGAGAGAGAGAGAGAGAGAGTGAGTAAGGTGAGAGAGTGATGTATAGAAGACAACTGTATTTAGATAAGATGTTGACTAAGTTATAATCTGTTACCATGGTGACCGATGTACGAGACCGGGTTAATTGGGGAGGGGCGTGTCATGTGGAGAGGGGGAGATGGTGTGGGAAGTGGGGGGGGGCTACTGTGTGTGCGGTATATGTTAATGTGGTCAGTTTGGTGAAGATGGCAACGTTGGACACATCAAACACACACACACACACACACACACACTTATATGTCCATGTACATATATACATATAGACGCATGTTCACAGACACATTGACAAACATACTCTCATAGTCACATACACGCATAACACATACGCACATACACATACTTTCGTATATACAGACATATACACATACATATGTATAGATAGATAGATAGATAGATACACACTCACCCACAGAAACACGCATGCGCACCTACTTACAGACTCAATTATATAAATCAGATATATCTCTTGCACTAACCATAAATCAAAACTATAGTACCCCGATGACGTATGCTGTCAAAGTATAGTACTACTATAGGTTACTGAACTCAATACTATAGTTTACTATATATTAGGGAAGTGTAAGGGCTCTCTCATATATTCTCTATTTTATATTATACAACTACATACTATATTGTACTACACATTATAGAACGGTGTAACCTGCTGTAATATATATATATATATATATATATAGTACAGCAGTATATAGCTTATAGTATAGAATAGTATATATATATACAGTATACATATTATATTTGCATATATATACATATATATGTATATATATATATATATATATATATATATATATATATATATACATACATACACACAATATATATATATATATAATGTATTATTAGAGGCGCATGGGCTAGTGGTTAGGGTGCTGCACTCATGACCGTGAGATCGTGGTTTCGATTCCTGGAGAATGTGAATACGTTGTGTTCTCCTGCATCTCTATTCCTTTTGAGCTTCAGGTACTTGGTTGATATTTCCTGTTCCTGGATTGCAAATACATACCCTTCAAAGTGGGAGGTAGTAATCCAGTTCTTGGTCCATGATAAACTGCTTTGATGATCGATGTTACTATCATCACGGAGCATTCTGCTAACATATCCATGCATAGTCTTCTGCCTCCAATCAAACAACCCAAATGTTGGTATGAGCACTGGCACTGCAAATACATTGTGGGCCACTGTTTTATTGAATGCAGAGAGTTCCGAGGTCCAAACTTTCTTTATTCGGCTGTAATATTCTTTAGTGACACGTGATTTGTTACAGGTGCCATTGTAAGATGTTTTCATCCACTCCTAGATACCTGTAACATTCCTCGTCAGAGACATGTATGTATGTATGTATGTATGTATGTATGTATGTATGCATATATGTATGTATGTATGCATACGTGCATGTATATATGTATATACGCATGTATGTATGTATGTATGAATGGAATGTATGTATATATAATGTATGTATGTGTGTGCATGCGTGTGTGTGTATGTATATATGTATTTATGCATGTAGGAATGTATGTATATATATAGTGTATGTAAGTTTATGCATCTACTACGTATGCATGTATATATACATATATATATATATATATATATATATATATATATATATATATATATATCCAAATACTATAGATACATGCACATATATATTTTGAAAACATATATTTGCGTTATATACATGTATGCATATTTATATGCATATATATATATATATATATATATATATATATGCAGATAAACTGAAGAAGACCTCTGTCCAATAAGAGTATGTATATCTAAAGCATACACATGATTAAATGTAAAAGTAAATTGAACGAAGTTTATTGAGAATTCAACGTTCGGCACGTATTCTGGATGGTATTAAAACGCTTAAACGTGTGCATGAGTAGGATGGAGATGTTGGATTGAAGTTCACACACACACACACACATGCGCAGACATAGCTCTTACATACACAAACTGATGCATATAGACAGACGTAACTATCTACGAGACCATCACACGGAATTTTGATTCCAGATACTGTAGGAACAGACACGATATATAAATTATAAGAAACGAAAGGTGAAATCTTCAAACTGCGCAATGATTTCTGGTCTTCGAGACTGAAGTTTCATATTGACTTCATTGAAATATATATTTTGTTTATTACTGAAAATATATTTGTATATAATATGTAATGAAAGAACTGAGCCAACGAAGGAACCACCATATTGTTGTTCTCTTTGATGGAAGTAAACTGTTAAATCTCCCTCAATTCACACGCAATTGTTTGCAATACAAGAATGTATTGGGTAACATAGTTTTAGATGAAAAGCTGTGAACTGGCAGAAGAGTTAGACGCCGGTCGAAATGTTTAGCGGCATTTCGTCGGTCCTCAGGTTCTGGGTTCAAATTCCACGAAGGATGACTTCGTCTTTCAGCGTTTCAGGGTTGATAAAATAAGTACCAGTTATGTACTGGGGTCGATGTAATCAACTTAACCCTTCTCCCGAAATTGCTGGGCTTGTGCCAAAAAATTTGAAACCAATGACAGGGTGATCACATCTGGAATGCTTTTGATCATGAGTATAATCGGCCACAGCTAACCCCGGATTAGCCAACAAGAACAACAACAACCGCAAGCTAGTGGATCGATCTTGATTATGTTTCAATGTTAAGAGTTCGATGAATATTACTGCATCGACATTATGTTATAATGGAAGTGGCTGAATACTCCACATACAGTTGTAACTTTAGCTTAATTCTCGTTTATACAAACTTTTTTTTTGTAACAAGTGACTAGTCTGGTTCAGCCTTCAACGATGGATAGACCTATATATCCCTCTCATTGTATGATAGCGTAAAATTATGTGGCACAAAGCAACCCATCCCTCCTCTTCTATCTCTGTATGTAAATATGTATGTATGTATATATATATATATATATATATATATATATATATATATACACACACGTATATTCATATGTATATATATACACACATGTATATTTATATATGTGCGTGCGTGCGCGTGCGTGTATGTGAGATCTATTATGTATCTATCTATCTAACTGTCTGTCTGTCAGTCTGCCTGTCTACGCATGAATGTATGTGTGTGTGTATATGTATTTATATACACACATAAAACAAACGATAGAGACGGAAAATGGAATACACTGGAAACTTTATTGTTCATAACGATCGTTTCGACACATCCTACATGAACTTTGTTTCGCTCGAATTTAATACAGCATGTTGTGTGTTAATGCATTTGGGCAGGAATGGTGAGGGACAGATATATATGTATATATATTCACAGACTACATATTACGGGAGTGTCCAAGCAGTCACATTCTCTGCTAAAAATAGCAGGTTTCGATACTATCGAATCACATCCTATCCTCTTTAATAAGTGAAGGATCACATTCAACAATGTAGTCTTCACTTTACGAAAAGATGAGACTGCTTGCAACTGGAAGGTTTTTGATCATATATCTGTGCGACGGGGTGAAGTGAGACTCAACAACAACAGCAACTACTACTACTACTACTACAAAACCATCACCGCCACCACCACTAGGACAGCTACATCAAGTACAAAACATGCAACCGCGAAGCTTCAAAAAGTTAAAAGCCAAAACAGTTTTAAAAGTAACGTCGCTTTATTTTCTGCTAGTTTGTATCGGGAGTTTTTTGGGGTTTTTTTTGCTTCTTGAATAGAATCCATTTGTTTTCCATCATTTCCAACTGAACAAATCTCTCCTTTATTCCGAAGAAGAAAAACAAAATCACCTAATTCTTCTAGGTATTTCGCATTCGTTTTATCTTTAGCCAGTCACGTGTTCACATTTCTTGAGAACGTCTGACGAAAATCCTAAGATTTCAAAATATAATAAATACAGCGACATATGTAATAAATGAATTAAAAGGGGAGGAAATTCCTGACATGTTCTAATCGCGTTGTTTTCTTCACTCGTTTCCGTTTCACTAATGTGTCAAGGTGATAAAGGAGAAATATCAATGTTTTGTGCATTCACGTTCCTGTAAAAATATATTAACAAGAGAGATTGAAAATAAATAAATAAATACGTAATGCTGGAAGACGCTGCCTGGCTATAAAGAATTATAACTGTTGAAGCAAGACAATATTGAAGATGGCAAAAGAAACACAGAGTCTCTCTAGCAGAAAGCCTTCCGGAAATATACGACACTTCTTCATATCAAGAGAATGAGGAAGAAAGCGCGAGAGAGATAGAAGCGAGGAAGAGAGGCAGAGAATGAGAAAGGAGAGGTCGTAAGCAAGGCAGCATAA
>NC_142938.1:1687381-1709881 GCF_046866305.1 Octopus bimaculoides | reverse complement strand
ATAGCCTTGGGTTGGCCAAGGCCTTGTGAGTGGATCTAATAGACGGAAACTCAAAGATGCCTATATATATATATATATATATATATATATATATATATATATATATACATACACACACACACACACATATATATATATATAAGTGGCAGCTGAATGTTACTACTAGTTTAACCCCAGGCGGCTTCTCCACCCGCTAGTTTTCTCCACACTTTTATATACAATACATCGCTAGTAGGGCGAACCCCTACTACCGTCCAGTAGCTGACAGGATCGCGGGACCAGTAGGTTTCGAGCTGGTTGGCTCATATCAGTCGCATGCACCTGCGCTTTTGAGTGATAGCCAAAATCCGCTTCTACCAGCGGATGTTGGATACGCTCAGAAGAAAATAGCTTTGGATAATGCACGAGGAGTGACGTACTCGAAACGCACGCATTAAATGCATCCAAAATATCGACATTTGGCTT
The DNA here is from genome assembly GCF_046866305.1 of Octopus bimaculoides. Classification (NCBI taxonomy): domain Eukaryota; kingdom Metazoa; phylum Mollusca; class Cephalopoda; order Octopoda; family Octopodidae; genus Octopus; species Octopus bimaculoides. Next base: position 1,709,416 of record NC_142938.1, on the reverse strand, counting down.
TATGATACACACACACATACAATCATACACACACACACACACACACACACACAATGTGGACACGTAAAAATTCAATCTTGGAACACACATTGAATAGCGGGAATAACTCAGTAACTCGTTCCCCGCCCCGCTATTTTTGATTCATCAACAACTTATGAAACCCCGTCTGTTATTAGATGAGGTTTCCTGTTGTTTTACAAAATTCCTTGTATAAATTCCTATAATCATGGTAGTTTGTATGTCCCTGTGCTTAAGAATGTCATTCCGCAATGACAGGACATAGGTCTTGTGTTGTTCTCACTGCAGTCTTGGACTGGTTAACCTGTTCTTTGTCATTGGAATTTTGTTAGCGAAAACTGTGCAGAAGCCCAAATATATGTGAATGTGTGTCGCTGCATATATGTATATGTGTATATGTGTGTGTTTATATATACTTATATCTTTTGCCATTATATAAGTGAGTATGTGTGTGTTTGTGTGTGTGTGTGTAGAGAGAGAGGAGTGGGAAAAAAGAAGTGTCACTCAGAAATGTATATTGGCAGAGAATGTAAATATTAACTTGAAAGCAACAAAGATCTCTTGTTTTCAGAAGTAAATCGTTTACAATACTGTTTCTGCATTGTATTAAGGCCTCACCCTTTTCGCTTTCGCCATCAAATATGCAGTGAAATAGTTATTAGTCTGTTGGAAAGCCTTAGCCATCGGCGATAGTGTTCAACTATCCTGAGGCAAGTACTAAAAGATTAATTTTTCTTCCCTTCATTCAGCCGAGTTAAAGGATGAAACTTTATGAGGTCCCCTCATCTGCTAGAAATAGCAACCTAATCCCCGCTGCTCGCTCCGACTTTTTTCATTTTCACTTATTGGTATCACGTTAGTTTTTCCATAGTTTTTCCATAGGACATCGCTCGCCTCGTGGGAAAAGGGGCTGTGAATGGTCCCTACAGCTCTTTCAAAGGGCTGATTCAAACAGGGCTGATTCAAAGGGCTGATTCAAAGAAGGAGAGAGAGGGGGAGGAAAGAAGGATGGAACAGAAACAAAATGTTCCCAGTACATTACTGGTAGTGCGTCATTTGATCCTGGAAGGATGAAATTCAAAGTTGGTCCCAACGGGATTTGAACTCAGGTTGTGGAAAGCCACAACGAGTCCCACAAGACATTCCAACAGATGCTCTACCGAGTGGGCCAATTCACCGCCTTCTCTCACATCACACCAGCGAAAAAAGAGAGAGAGACTGATGCCTTAGACAATGTCTTGATATTCTCACACAAACAGGATGGTCATGGCTGGAAAGACATTGATCATATCTGTGCGTCATCAGGAATGGCATAGGACACAACAATGACAGCAGTGAGGAAACATCTATATGGTCGACACATCTACTAGAAATAGCAGCCAAATTTCCTTGACAGCTTAAGAAGGACGTTAGATAATATGGTTGTAGTGAGAATATGTGAGAAAACACGTTAGTCATGGGATAAACATCTTTCTGATGGGATGGTCATACCTGGAATGTCATTTATCATACTTCTGAGCTTGGTCTATATAACCACATCAGCAACGTCTACATTTTTCTATCTCTCAAGGATAGTTCTTTCTTTCTTTCTGTCTTTCTTTCTGTCTTTCTTTTTGTCTTTCTTTCTGTCTTTCTTTCTTTCTTTCTTTCTTTCTGTCTTCCTTTCTTCCTTTCTTCCTTTCTCTCTCTCTCTCTCTCTCTCACCCCCCACCGTTATTATTTCTCCCCCTTAAACCTATTCTCTTCCTCTGTCCTTTATAATAAACAACTGCGAGTTCATATTTCTTGCTACGACTTCATTAAAATGCTAAAAACATTCAACGTCACTCAAATTAATATATTTATAGCCAAAAACAAACAAAAAGAGCGAAAAGGAAAACGTGAATGGAGTATTGTTAAACGAGGAGTCTGTGCTTAATGATTCATATATTCCGACACTGCTGTGTCGTTTAAATCACACTTAGAGACGTATAATTAAGACATGATATACAGCCAGGAAAGCGACAAGCAGATAATTATGTCGTCAGGTTGGTTATATCACTTGCAGCTTGTAATGCCATGCACTGCTCAGTTATGTCCCTTTATATTCACGTCTGTCAATATTTTTATCAGGTTTTCGCTAATTCGGAGCCACGAGGCGTGAACATTCCGGAGAGTCGCCGCTCATGGAGAGGATCATCCGGCGTCTCATTTAGCTTTTGCTGACTGTCTTTTGGCCATCTTTTTTTAATGTTTTTTTTACTGTCCTCAAGAGTGTTCCACCCACTCTTTTCCCGACTCGGGGCAATCTTCACTATGGATTCAGTCGATAGCCGGATCCGTCCTACACGTGACAGCAGGTGTTCGATATAAGCAACAACAATAATAATAATATCTGATAGAGACACTAGGCGAGAAATTTTGAAGGGTTGGTGTTAATCGATACTATTGACCCCTTTTTTTTAATTGTCTTCTTATTTCTTATGCCTACTTTTTCTTATTGTCTCCTCCTGGGGGTTCGTCCTTTCTCCCGACATTTTCTTCCTCTTTTTACTTTTTACGATCCCTCTTTGATAATTTAAAAATTCTTTTCTGGTCACATTCATTTCACCTTCGCCACCTGGCTGTGGGTGGTTATGTTAATGAGAATAAAGTGTTGGATTGTTAGTTTTCGAGGTGGTTACTCAACCATCGCTAGAATTGTGGAAGCGTAACGTCTGTTTCTGTTCTCGATGTCATTGTTGCTCTTCCCCACTAAATGTTATTTTAAATAATCACATAATCTGCATACGTTAGAACACACGTTGTTCTATATCTACCACTTCAATTATCCCATCATCGTCATCATCTAATTCCGAGTTTTTCATCTCTAAAATAACGTAGCTGGTCTTTCAAGTAACCGCGAAGTTCAAATTCTCTTGAGACGAACAGCTTATCAGCCTTGGATTCTCTACAAAACTTTTCTTTCGGTGCAGGAGTTTATTTGGGTGAGGTTTTTGACTTCGTTAAATATTTTCATCGCATTCTAAAGTCTGCCTGGTTTCTTTATAGTCCAACTTCTCTTTATCGTAGCAAGGATAAACGGTTGCGATGCTGACGACTTTACAATGCAGAGGCTGCACTGGATAACATGTTTACCAGAAACATACCACTGAGTATCGGCACTAAATCTGGCATATTAGTGACTACATACATACATACATACATACGTATATTTCTTCTTCTTCTTCTTCTTTCTAAATCTCTCAAAATCTGCTGTTGCCACAGTGTGCAAGGGAAATAATAAACGGTTACTTCAGGAGTTGCTTCCCTTGTATCGTTCTTATCCGTTCCGTTAAGAGTTGTTTACCTTTGTACATGAAATTCCTTCGATGCCGTCACTGAACCAGGCAGCTTGTCCGTCGTCCACCGACCGGTCGATACTTACAGACATATTTTACTGTTATCTCATGACATCAAACCCCCACAATATTGCAAAGGGTACCTAAGACGGAAAGATCGATACTGGACTGTCTTTGAATATAAATCTATTGCAACAAATGCAGCCTATGTACTTGTTACTTTGGTGAGGTTTAAAGTTTATCCGTTCCGGTCATGCTGGAGTATAGCTTCATTCATTTTCAAAAGAATTTCCTGCTATTTCTGTTACTAAATATTCTCATAGGCAAATAACCAATGCATGCGTAATGCATACATAACTACATACATAAGCACACACACACACACACACACACACACACACACACACACACACACACATGCATACATACATACATACATACATACATACATACACAGACACACACACACACACACATATATATATACATACATACATACATACATAAATAGATACATATGTACATACATAAATACATACATACGTACATATATGCATGCATAGGCGTGACTGTGTGGTGAGCTATTTGCTTCCCAACCACAAGGTTCTTGAGTTCAATCCTTGGGCAAGTGTCTTTTACTATGGCCTCAGACCGACCAAATCTTTGCGAGTGTATTTGGTAGACAGCAATTGAAAAGCGAGCTGGCAGAAACGTTAGCACGCCAGGCGAAATACTTAGCGCTATTTCCTCTGCCGCTATGTTCTGAGTTCAAATTCCGCCGAGGTCGACATTGCCTTTCATCCTTTCGGGGTCGATTAAATAAGTACCAGTTACGACCAGAGAAATCCGATCACTGCTCTTTGTTCTTCTTTGGTGCACTTTGCTACTGGAGCGGCCAGGCTTACACTGTAAAGACAAAAAGAAAAATGGCGCCGTCAGGCTCAAACTTCGATCACGTGACCATAATAGTATCAGCTATTAGCACGCATGCGCAGAAAAATTATTCCATTCTTGTTTTATATTGTGCATAACTAGCCTCGTTATTTTATAATTTTCACATTAACATTTCGATAAATCAGCCACAAATTATTATGGTAAATATATATATCCGACAGTCCGGATCTAGCCAAACCATTCATCGATGGGGTGGTCACTATTGACGAGCTTGTAACTTTCAGGCGAAACTAGCGATATTTCGTCTGTCTTTACGTTTTGAGTTCAAATTTCGCCGAGGTCGAATTTGCCTTTCATCCTTTCCTGGTCGATAAATTAAGTACCAGTTGCGAACTGAAGTCGATCTAATCGACTGCCCCAACCCTTCCCCCAAAATTTCTGGCGTTGTGCCTAGATTAGAAAAGGATATTTTTGTCATTTTTGACTTCCAAAGTTGCTGAGGTCTCTCACGCTATTTCTATCTTTGTTGTCCTCTGTAAATGTATCTAAATAAAGACACATTGTTTAGTTTTTATGTGGTTCTTGGTGTTGTTGTATTCAGCTGAGTCTAAATATAATCTAACCTATTTGTCTGTAACCTTTGCAGTTGAACTTATTGTTATGGATGGAATTATTAATGTTATTCTTGCTAATGTTTCCCAATGCATAAAACATTTGAATATTCTTCAGAGGAAAACGCTGTGTCTGTCATTGGCGTAAGCACCGCCTGCCACCGTCTCTCTGGTAGCCATGTCGAAACAACGGGTTTGACAGAGCGGAGAAGCGATATGGAAAATGGAAGAATATTTTACCCTGAATGAAGAACAGACACACACACACACACACACACACACACACACAGACATAGAGCAAATTTATTACATATGTATGTACTTGTATCAATGCATGCGCATATGTACACATACACACACACATGTATATATTTCATATGTCTATGTTTCTGTCTGTCTATTTCTCTATGTGCGTACATATTACCCCGGCCTCATGCATATACATAAATATATAGATACATACTTATACAAACATATAGACACACACACACACACACACAGTTGTCTAAAAAAATCTATGAGTGAGAAAAGTTGGAGATTCCACTCTTAGTTAATGGAGTGAATAAAGATGATTCTTAAAAACACAATACCATAATCTCCTAATAACCAATTTACCGATTGGTTTTAATAGCAGGGAATTGAAAATCGATTCTTGCAATCATCAGGATGCCTAAAGGCAATATTATGGTCCACACCATATTACACCGTTCAGCCATTCCTGATAATTGCTTAAGTTGGTTTTCAACTTTTGGCACCAAATCAATTGGTAAATTCCCTATTTTTATTATTATTATTATTATTATTATTACGATGCTAGTATATGCTAATATAGTTAGCAGATATTTTATCTTGAGGTTTGGTAACGACAAGTCTCCTCAAATCTCCCTCTAGGATACTTACTGAGTAGAGGATAGTACTTTTCTGCAGATCGTTAATTTGTAGTTGTTGTTGTTGTAGACGTCGCACAGTATACAATATGGTGAGGTTGTTGATTGAAGATATTGTGTTTAACGGGGGTTTGTACTGTTTGTCAAGTCACAACAAGGACCTCAGACAGACAATAGTTTACTCAATATGCGTGCAGTTCCAAGTAATGCTGACTTTTTCAATACACTAAGATTGTAGAATATTTCTAAGGTTTCAGATGTTTTTTTCAGATTGGGTGGTATTGAACCCAATGCTCCGATTACAATAGGGACAACCTTTATGCTTGACTCTCGTAGCTGCCACATCTTAGCAATCTCAATTCTCAGCTCTCCATCTCTGTCATTCTTTTCTCTTTCTTTCATGGTAATATGTTATCTCTTGGCACTGCCATGTCAGTTATTAGGCAATTATTAAATGAAATAATGATCATTAACCGTATCACCCCGATACAATCATAATGAGTTGGACAGGATACGGCATTCGAAGGCTAAAAGACAGGATCGCAAAGAATCTGCCCAACGACAAATTCCAGCATGGTAAACCATCCAGAAAACTGCATAAAAAGCTCTTCAAAGACACTTTGAAAAGGTTCCCCGAAAACCTTCAACGTCAGCCATTAAGAGTGGAATGGAGACCGTTTGAGTTGGATGGAGAAGAACGGCGAGCAACGGTTGGTAAGGATTCCAAAACGCATGAAGCTAAAAGAGAGACTGTATCGAAGCAATGAAGGCAGGTCAGAAAGACAGATGATATCAGATGTCACCATCACTGTTCGTCTCAGCACTCAAAAGTCCCGACAAACTCGTCTGATCGACAGACGAGCAACACGCGTGTGCATGTGTGTATGTGTGTGTGTGTGTGTGTATACATACATACGTTTAGATCTATATATATCTATGCGAATAATTATAACAGTGCGTTGCAACTTTGTAACTACGTATACATACTCTCTCTCTCTCCCATATACAAACGTACACATATGTAAGTATGTATATATGTATATGTATATATATATATGTGTGTGTATGTGTGTATATGTGTGTGTGCGTATGTATGTATGCATACATACATACACACATAAAACACCAACACTATTAAATGTACACCGTATAGCAGGTATATGTATATTAAATTTTTATGCTATTATCTGGAAATATACAGGCTGCAGACACACACATACACACACGCGCGCACACACGCGCACACACAAACACAGGTTTAATATATCTTTCAAAATTTCTCTGAATGATTGGACACACTTCCACCACGTGCACACACACACACACACACACACACACACACACACACACACATTTGCACTCAGTAATGATAACTATGTCGGCAGTTTAACGCTTCCCTCCCAGCAGCTAATTCCCATGTTTTATGGAGCTGAATTCACAGCGTTTGCGATTAATAGAATCACGCTAAGTAAACACACTAAACGGGAATCTCTCTCTCTCTCTCTCTCTCTCTCTCTCTCTCTATATATATATATATATATATATATATATATATATATATATATATATATATATATGCTTAACGTCAGAATATTAGAGAATATTAGCAATTTACAAGATTATACACTGAAAACTATGGTATTAAAGTACTGTATATATATATATATATATATATATATATATATATATTTGTAGACAAACCAGAAGGCATTGTAAATTACGGAGATAGAGCGACTATGGAAGTCTATTAGTACAATAATAACTATAAAATATTTCGTTCTTGTATTTGGTTTTCAAAATTCTTAATGTGAATTCGTGTGTTGAAGCATATTTTATTGTGCCTGGGGAGATTCATTCTCTTTTAGTACTTTATTACTTAACACACTCATCGGTTCGATTTCCACACATTTATTTATTGATTTTTCTAAAATTTTCGTTGTGATGATATTAGTTGAGGGTGGGGGCACTAGGAATGTGACTTGAGACTGAAGGGGACGGCAGCCCGAAAAAGTTTGGGAACCACTGGTTTGGACGAACGGATCACCACAAGTATTTATTTTTTAAGGCTGACACTTATTCTATCCATCTTTTATGTTGAACCGCTACGTCGCAGGACGTAACCCAACCAATGTCTATTGTCAAACGCTGACGAACATAATAACACACAAACACACATAGATATAAAATATATATAAAGATATGTAAATTTATCTGTCTATCTATCTATCTATCTATCTATCTATCTATCTAATTCACTACATCCAGCTCTCTGTAAACTGTTTTAAAACTACCACTGGAACAGTACGAGTATTCATTGTCGAACTGTTGTCGAAGGCTAACACAATAATGCAAATTAGATGAATTCGGATTTAGAATAGAAAGCACTCGCTGTATATCACTATGGGAACATTTTTTTTTTTTTTTTTTTGTCAAAACATCACCACAAGTGGTGGTTCTTAGGAATGAAACAGTTCTGAAATTCTACTTAAATTTTCAATATTTTATTCGATTTCCTTTTTTTCTTTCCTTCTTTCTGTCTTTCTTTCTTTCTTTCTTTCCTTCTTTCTTCTTTCTTTCTTTCCTTCTTTCTTCTTTCTTTCTTATTTAGTAATATGCATGAAGTTATTTAATGTAGACAGCCTGGTTTGCTGATATATATCAGGAAGTGTTTCTCGAAAGAAAAAAAACAAACAAAACAACAACAACAGCAGCAGCAGCAGCAGCTACAACAACAACGACGACGACGACGTTTGAAATAAAGCAACGTCGCAATATGGTGGCAATTGAATAAAATTTATTAAATCTATGAAATTAATTTACAGAATATGTATCGGACATGATTGTGTGGTAAGAAGTTTGCTTGCCAACCACATGGTTCGGGGTTCAGTCCCTTTGCGTGGTACGTTGGACTAGTGTCTTCTACTATAGCCTAGGGCTGACCAAAGCCTTTCGAGTGGATTTGGTAAACAGAAACTAAGAAGCCTGTCATGTGTATATATAATGTATATATATATATATATATGCACACACACACACACACACACACACACACACACACACACACACACACACACACATATATATACATACATACATACATACATACATGCATACATACATACATGTGTGTGTGTGTATACCTGTTTATCTCTCACTACCGCTTGACAAAGAGCATTATTGTGTTTACATATCTGTGGCGTAGCGGTTCGACAAAAGAGACTTATAGAATAAGTACCAGGCTTAAAAAAACGATAAACACTGGGGTTAATTCATTCGACTAAAAAGATTTTTCACGGCGCTTCTCCAAAAACGGCCGCAGTCTAATGAGTGAAACAAGTGAAAAATAAAAGATAAAATCCAGCCATACGTATGTGCTTATTATTTCTTTATGAGTGGCATCAACAGGCAGTAAATGTAGCTATGGAATCAATAATGGTAATTCTGTAAGGTGGCAATTGTCTTGTAAACGCCTTGTTAATTTTAGAGATATAAAAACATTATTTTGACATTTAAGAGTTAGTCATATAGTTTTAACAGAAAGAATGGGCAGGGTTGTGGAGGACACATAATTACGTAGACCTGTTTGCAGTTTTCACTACGGAATTAGGTGGTTCCAATGTTTAATGTGAAATATATTGAAATTATAGTAATTAATTCATTGAAATGTATGCAACCCAGAGGAAGTTATTTAGACGGAAATAAAATAATGACGAACAGTGATGACGACGATGATGATGATGATGAAGAGAACAACAATAATATCCCTTTCTTATTTAGGCACAAGGCCAGCAATTTGGGGGCGGAGATGTTGATTTCATCAACCCATCAACCCTAGTGTTTAACAGGGAAAAGATGGAAGTCGACCTCGGTAGGATTTGAACAAACGAAACGCCGTTAAGCATTTTGTCCTCCCGAACAATAACAACAACAACAATACTAATATCCTTTTAGCTGTAGGAACGGGGCCTGAAATTAGGTAAGTCGAATTTATTTTATTTTATTTATTTATTTATTTATTTTTTTCCTATTTATTAATTTTTTTTTTAAATACATATTTTACCTGTGAATTTGTGTGCGTAAACTGGGAATGCATACAATGAGTTTCTCTGCCCTAGGTGTACGAAAAACACTCGGCGAGAAGTACCGTAGGTTGCAGGTAGGAAGACACCAGGAGCTCCAACGAAACCTTTGATAAAGAGAAAATAATAATAATAATAATAATAATAATAATAGTAATAATAGTAATAATAATAATTGTTGTTGTTGTTATGTTGACGATGCTTCTTTTATTAGCCGCAGGGAGTAAACGAAAACAAAGACAACACAAAATTCCAAGAAACAAAATCATGAAATATGAGGTCTAACTGCTTAGGACCAATCTAAGCAACCCTAAAAATGTTCTATGACCCTGAACAACAGGGGCAAGTATTCTCTCCCTCTCTCTCCCCCTCTCTCTCTCTCTCTCTCTCTAACTCACATTTCGTTTCCACGGCTTAGAGTCACATTGTAGGAGTAGCCTTCCTACGGTGGGGCTCCGCATAGATTTTTGTCAACCGAATTCCATAATATATTCGGCGATCACAGTTCATGGCATCAAACACTTTCCTAAAGTACCAAGCATCAGGATTGAAACAGCTCAATCATTTTTATTACGAAACGAACACTTTAACCATATCGCTATCAACAACTTGGCATTTAACATCTAAGAATCTCTCAAATAGAAATTATTCCATTTGTATTTATTCATTCTGGCTTTCTATAGAATAAATCCATAATGGCCACCAGCAATTCTAATCGTTTCGTTCTTTATCTCATATAGCTTCTTGTAAAACTAGGTTCCTTGTCTCTATTAGATATTATTGTCGTAGCCGCGGGGTGCAGAAAAGCGTCACTACGTGGTTCCGGGTTTCATTCGACTGAAAGATACCACCTTCGGGTACGTTAGTGTCTTCTACTGTAACAACGAGAAGACAAATATATTCTGAGTGGAATTCGGTAAACAGAAACTGTGCCGAAGACCGTTAGGTGCGCGCGCGTGCGTGAGTATGTGCATTCATATTTGTATACATACGCTCTCATCTATCTATCTATCTATTTATCTCTCTCCCCCCCCCTCTCTCTCTCTCTCTCTCTCTCTCTCTCTCTATATATATATATATATATATATATATATATATATATATATGGCGGGCTTCTTTCAGTTTCCGTTTGCCAAATCTTTTCACAAAGCTTCGGTCAAAGCAGGGCTATGGTTGAAGACAGTTCCCCTAGGTGGAACTCAATGGGATGAAACTGGAACCATATGGCTGGAAAGCAACCTTCTTCTCATACAGCCACCCCACTTGCTATGTGCTTAATCCTCTAACTTTTCTACCGCTGCGCCCCGTTATTCGAATCGAAATATATTCCGTGTCGTCTCGAAACTCACTTCAATACTTAATTCATTGTAATTGCAGCTTCTTATTGGAGCGAAGCAGATTTGTTATTCAGTTGCCGTGTGCTTATTGTCTGCTAATAGGAAATGGAAATAACTATTAAAGACACCATTATTAGATATAGAAATATATGGCTGAGTTATGTCACATATCTCTCAGCGTGTGTGTATGTGTGTCTGTGTGTATGCGTGTACGAGCGTGTGTATCTGTGTGTGTGTGTGTGTGTGTGCGTGTGTCTGTGTGTGTGTGTGTGTGCATGTGTGTGTAAGTGTCTACACGCGCGTGTGTGTGTGTCTGTGTGAGTGCGCGTTAATGTGTGTAAGGTTTTAAGCTTTGGTGGTGGCCTTCTTAGATTTACCGGCAAGGATATGTCTCTGTCGGAGTTTCCAATCGAAACCTCTCCTTATTTCAACGCAAACCAATCCTCATAGGTATTTATGTGCAATATTTTGAGTAAAGAAATCAGCACATACGAAATAAACATGTAACTAAATAACTACTACTACTACTACTACTACTAATAATAATAATAATAATAATAAAATTGGTGCAGACGACACAACACCAAGCTGTTACCAAAAAGACAGAATGAGAATTGAGACACTTACCGTCTATTTGCAGAAAAATGCCATTCTGTACTCCACAAGAATCTCGATAAACATTCTTGAGATTTGAAGAGACTTGCTGTCGCCAAATCTAACGATAATCTTTACTAATTAAATTAACTTTTTGTACAACAACAGCAATGATTATAATAATAATAAGAAGAAGAAGAAGAAGAGAACTGGTGTACACAGCATAACATCCAAAACTACTTCGTAAGAGGGAAAAGGACAGTGAAGTTGAGACTGGCATTGTCAACATGCAGGAAAAGTGGAATCCTGTACTTCGTAAGAAAGAAAGATTTTTAAGATTTAAGAAGACTTGTTGTCACCAAACTTGATAAGATCTCTACTAATTAAATTGAGGTTTAATAGATTTTAAACAGCGAAAACAACAACTCATTGCCGCTGGTGCCCATTCATACAATGGATACGAAAGTTATATTTAAAACGAGAAACGTGACACAGACATTTATACGATATTGGCTAAAGTTTCTCATGTTAAAAGCTCTTAATTTACATGAAAACATTACGCATACCACTTAGATGATTCTGGACACACATAGAATCATTTCTAAAAGATATGAGTCAAGGAAACTCACTCACACATCCTGAGAAACAAACACCTACATTGGATCAAAGATTCCTATAGCTTAAATCAGCATTCACTCTATTTACTGGACGCTGGTACACGCAGAAGTGTCTCCAAATGTGAGTGCGTCAACCAATCCGTGAAGGGCATCATATCCACTGAAGTGTAATTCTTGAAACGTTCATAGACCACCAACATAGCCTTTATCAAGAAGTCTGTCTTTTGGATATGAAATATCAAGTGAAGTGTCATGGCGGATTACTTAAAAAGGTAATGGGAAACTTAAAAGTCAATCAATCAACAAAGATGTGAATTACAACCTGTGTGTGTGTTCTGTTCACGGAACGACCCCGCCTAATACAGTTGTTTATGTTCTAAGATATCCTCTTATTTCAAGAATAATACACACACACACGTATATATATATATATATATATATATATATATATATATATATTTGAATGTATGTACGTATGTCTGTGTATATGTATATATACACATTTGAATGTACAGACGAGAGTAAAAGTGCTCACTACATATGATATTGATATTTATTCAGTTACATATTTAATCATTCAAATAATTATTTATTCGAAATTGAGGAGACACTCCGTCGTTATTTATTCTTTCGTCCAGGTTATGCTGGCTCATTATGAAAAGTATACACACACACACACACACACACACACACACACACACACACACACACATTTACACTTTTTAGCTGATGACTATACACACGTGCATGTATTTAAACCGATAAAATATATATTGGAAATGGCATATATCGTCGAGAGAAATGAAACGCGATAATAAATTATTGATAGGAAAATTAAGTATCCAAAGAGAAAGAGAGATATCCATGCTAATCTTTTGCAGAAGCAGTTGCATGGAGCAGTCGTTCGCGACATCTTAACTCAACGGTTTCCACAGATTTTAAATTTTTACTCATTAAAATTGTCAAGAACGTAATTCAAAATGAAATTAATAACAACAAAGATTAAATGGAATATATTTACCAAAACAATACGTTCTGTTCTGATTCTGCCTATACGAAGATGGTAAATTGAATTGTTGTTAATGTTGAACGAAGATTTCAGAACGGAAAATTTCAACATTGTGTAAAAAGTTACCAAAGAAAAACGAAAAAAAAAAAAAAGTCCGGAAACAGCAACGTCGAATATTATTTGAAAACAACAACTTTTGGTTTTCTTAATTGAAATAGAGATTCTCATATTCTCTTGGGATAAATGAGACAATAAATAGAGATAGAATAATTTAGTCCAGAAATAAACAGAACCAAAATGCCAGAAGGTAAGCAAACGGTAAATGAAGAAAACGAAAAAATAAGCTCAAAATATTTAATGAGAAGTTTCTTTGAGAAAACACGCACGCGCACATGCACACACGCACACGCACACACACACACACACACACACACACACACACACACACACACACACACACACACACACACACACACAGAGGGAAACAATAAAAAAGTATTAAATCATGTATCTATGATTAATTTATTATGAAACCAGGATTACGTAAAATTGAAAATAAAAAAGTTAGTAAACAGCAAACAGTAGACTATTACAGTATGACTAGAAAGCAAAGGACGGGATGGTCAGTATTGTCGGATCATTGATCATAGTACTCTTCGATCATGCCTGACCTGGTGTTAAATAATATTCTGAACAAGAGAAGCAGAAGGGAAGCAACAGTAATCGCAATAACGCAACGCAGCAGCAGCAGCAGCAGCAGCAACATGTAAGAATACAAACTTTTATAGAATTGCAAAGATATTCTTTTTGTATCTGAAGCGTATGGAAAATCGTTATCGTTACAGCACGAAGGAATTGTATTTTCATGAAATGTTTTCAGGGAAACAAATACATAGTGAGATGGTACAGAAGCCATAAAAGGAGATGAGAGTTAAAGAAATCTGGCAACAAGATGGATTGAGCTAAAGAAAAAAGTATGGCATTTTCGAAGAATAATTGGAAAATGTCTGCCAATGATTGAGGATGAGGTGAAGAATAATAACCAAGTAAAATGTCTCTGTAGAATGAAATAAAGCTAAGTACGGCAGATTAACAGAATAATCGGCGAGAAGTGCGGACAAAAGAAGGCTGTATTTCTTTAGGTTGAACGAACGAATTCTACTGGAATAAACTTCATTCTACCAGTTTGCTGGGTTAATAATAAAAAGCACCTTGTGTTTTACCTTTTCTTCGTGCATATATATATATATATATATATATATATATATATATATATATATATATATATATATGTGTGTGTGTGTATATATATATATGTGTGTGCGTGTGTATATGTATATGTAATATATATATATGGTTATGTGTATGTGCGCATATATATGTATATATATATATATATGTATATATATGTATATATATATATATGTGTGCGTGTGTATATGTATATGTAATATATATATATGGTTATGTGTATGTGCGCATATATATGTATATATATATATATATGTATGTATATATATGTATATACATATATATATATATATATATGTATGTATATATATGTATATACATATATATATATATATATATATATGTATATATACATATATATATGTACACACACATATGTGTGTGAGTGTGCGCGTGCGTGTGTATAGCAGCTATGCATCGAGTATCGCGCTTATTTCTATAAACAATCACCTAAGTTAGACTTACGAGTGTCTGCTAACAGCAAACTGGCATAGTGTACCTCAGAGTGAAAAGTAGAAACCTTTGTTGAATCTTGTTTTTGTTTTCTTCATCGCAATCAGATCAGGTGGAATGGTTTTCATGCTTTGTATCGCTTCATCGCAGGTAATTTTGCTAATATTCCTCATCACGAGGTCACTACTACCTTATAAATATTTATAACATATACAAACATGAGAAATATTAAATTGGTCTACCGAATTTGCATAACATTAGCAAAAACGCTGGAGAAATTTAATTAATTAATTAATTGATAGAAGTACAGTAAAGACTTCTTTTTTTTTTATTACAAATAAAAATATAAAGTATAATTTACTGTTTATAGTTTTAGCAAAATATATTTATTGCCTTGTATAAAATAGGGACGCTAAGCTAAAAACACACGTCCTTCCATTTGTATTGTAAAAGAAAAAAAAAAGAAACATACAGCAGCACCATTGACCAATTACTCATTTTCGCAGACTAAGGAAGAAATATTTCCCTCTTTTGTCTCTTAATTGTTGAACTACTATCTATGAAAAAAAAAAATTTTTTAAACAGAAGAAAAATAAATAAACAAAGCAACATTCCATGAATTTCTCTCAAAATGTAATTATTTTCTACCTATAAAAAATGTCACGCTTCGTAAAATGTTTAATTTAGTTAATTTATTTGTCTTGGGTTATTTCATGCTGATAATTTCTAATAAGAACGAAATTATGCTTTACATGATTACCTAAGACTAGATATTTTAAGAGCTTTCTAATAAGCAGGCAGAAGAAAATTAAATATGTATTTGGCGTAGGCGTAGCTGTGTGGTAGGAAGCTTGGTTTCCAACTGTATGGTTTCGGTTGCCATGTCAGTGGATTTGGCAGACGAAAACTAAAAAAATCCCGTCATATATACATATATATATATATATATATATATATATATATATATATATATGTATATATGTATATATATACGTACATACACACATATCTACCTACATGCATACACACACACGTATAATTAAGATTCTGATTTCTTGTGTTTGTTTATCACAGTCTTATAATTCGTTTGGTGCAATAATGTTCCTAAATTCATGTTTATCAACTTCTCCAGGTTATCTAAGCCACATCTTCAAGATGTGGAGGGATATTCGCTTTTTTGCTGTAAATTTTTAGTGGGAGCCTCGAATCTGTAGAGATTGTCAGAATTTGACCGTTAGGGCGTTAATGTCCAACGTGATCGGATTTCAAGTTATGACGTGTCGATGTATGTGCGCCTCTCTGATATCAAAATGAATATATATGTACAAAATCGTCCATTAAGTTTTACGTATATGATATCTACCTATCTATAAACACACACACATACACACACACACACACACACACACACACACATACACACACGCACGCACGCACACACACACACACACACACACACACACACACACACACACACACACACACACACACACACACACACACACAAGCATCAACAGCACAACGACTTTAGGCGACAAAATAGTAGACTGCATAAATAAATAACTTCGATCGGACCAGGTAAATAAAATTAAATTAGTCGATTCTCTGCAACAATTTCCTGTTGACGGTTGTGAACATCACATCACGTTGACGTATCAGGAGAAGGAACCTGCTTGAAATAAAGACGTTGTTCGTGTTTCTTGCACCGACTGAATTCTCATGTATGCTGTCAGCGTCATTGTTATTATATCAGAACCTACATGGCGTTATCACAGTTTGGTTTCGTGGTAGGGCTGTGGCTCATTGAATTCATAGCGTTGGACGATAGAGTCACGAGGGTGGTGGATCGGTAGATAAATAAATGAAAGAAACTAGCAGAGCAGAAGAGCGATGAAATAAAATCGTGTCCGTGTACTTCTAGCTGAGGGGACATAACATGCTGAAACACCGGTGTCTCAGACTGACTTGCGCCAATGAGCCGAGTGTGTTGAACACGATGTCGTCATAAAAGCGAGAAGTTATTCTCCGATGACAAAAGCTCATGGTTCAGTGTTTAGAGCGTCGGGCCCACAATTATGAGGTATGAATTAATCGAATTCATCTAACAATTAAAAGATAAGCATTTCAGACTATATTAGAAAACGAAGAGCCACCAAGTGTAAATAACATAAAAACTGAAGCTTAAGGCGCTGCCATTCTCTCAACAGAGCGAGAGACCAACAAAACTTGTAACACCAAAGATGACTGAAGGCAGAGATTATGGCAGCATTGACCGACTTAAACAAGGAAACCGTCCAGTAGAGTTGCAGGAGATTCCGAAGTCGTCTGGAGGCCGTGGTTGAAGCCAATGGCGATTTTACTGAATAGATTTACTCTTTAGTATTTCACGATATTTTTATGTAATTTTGGTAAATATATCTCTTAAAATGAGATGTCAGTGTTATTTTCATTTCACGTAATTTAGACGACAATTTATTCACCGCACCCTGTATATATATTGAATTATTTCCTGCCAGTCTCTCCATTTAAACTCCGTAAAACTCTATACTTCCTGCGTTTCGAATATCTTTTGAGGCCCATTTTGAAGCCGAGCTTTTAAAATTCATATAAACAATGTATGAAACTTGTTTTTCACGAATAAAATAAAAAGAAAGAGACGGAAAGAGAATAATATTCGGAAACTATTAGAGCAAAAAATTGTTTTAAAATATGTTAACGTCATATTTTTTCAAAACGGTTCGTTCACAATTACTGCTTCCGATTTATAGAAATATATAGAAAGTTAGCTAAATGAAAAATAATCATATTATTGGCCTTATGAGAGTAAATATCCAACTGTGTTATTTTACTGAAGGAACCTATTAAAATAATGCACTCTCTGTCATAATTTTAGTGTTGCGGTTCAATCGTATTTGCGACATTCAATCTAGACGCCCACTAAGTGATGAATATGAAAATAAAGTGAAATCAGTATCGATATATTTGTTCGTTTCTTAAAATATTTTGTAATTCGAAGTCGTTTTAATTATGGTTTGTTGTTATCGCTGCTGTTGGTGTCTCACCCCTCCACGTGCTTTCACTGCACCACCGAGCGCAGCTCTGTACGCCTCGAGTCTCTGCTGTGGTTTGTTGTGTTACTCTTATTTTCACTGCAATGAGACTGCTGCTTTCCCTAGGATGTGCGCGTTGCCTAGTAATGTTATTTTCTGTATCTTACATACCTTTGTAAGTCCTACGGTTTTGGTTATGCACCTATTATTATAGAGATTGCTTCTGTTTTTCCAGTTTGTAGGTTTGTTCTGCATTCCTTTCCCTATTATTATTATTATTATTATTATTATTATTATTGAGTGAAACACCAGGTACATGCATCACAACCATATGTGCGTGACATAGTGATCTCATATGAAGATAAACAACGCATGACCTTGCAGGTGAGGTCCAGTTAGAATTTTCTTCAGGTTGAATGGCCCATCCCGCTCAAAATGTCCCTGAATAAGGTTTGTTTAATGATGATGAACGAAACACCTATGTTTCCAAAGGTGAATTATCCAAACCTCAAACAATTCATCTGAACACATGGCTATGATGCTTCCCCACCGCCTCTGCTTATTATTATTATGATTATTATTATTATTATTATTAGTAGTAGTAGTAGTAGTAGTAGTAGTAGCAGTGGTATCCAAGTGTTTTGCAATACTCGATCGTGGAATAAGTACATTGAATAGAATTGATGCGATGCTTAGGTGTTCCTTTGGGATTTTTTTTCTGCCTCGCGATTCTTTTGACAATAGGAATTCGATCCTCTTTAAATTGGTTTTGCGAATTGAAAAGCAGTTTGTTTAACCAAAATTGTGATCAACATTCAAATGAATGGGCCATTATTTTGGCTAAATCTGTTCAGTTGGTCATTGTTGCTGTGACGGACGTGGTAGCCGCCATTACGTTGATAGACGGGGAAATAAGTCAACAACGACGGACACTCCGCGTAATTAGAGCTGAACAACAACAATTGCAGCAACAACAAAAGAAACAACACAAGCAAAATGCAGTAGCATCATCATCATCATCATCATCATCATCACTATCATCATCATCACGAACAGCACCACCAGCATTAATAACTAGAATAATAATAAAAACACCACTAGTAGCAGCCATGACAACAAAAACTACAAACTCGTGATTAGATTGTTTAATATATTTAACAAAACTTTGCAGAATACAAATTTATTATTCTTATATAAGAATGTTCTTGACAGTAACTTCGAAAGTTTTGATGGCTTAGTTATCGGAAACTTCGAAATCACCGTCAAGAATATTCCTGTGTATATATATATATATATATATATATATATGTGTGTGTGTGTGTGTGTGTGTGTGTGTGTGTGTGTGTGTGCGTATGTATATATGTTTTTTATCGACAAACAAGATGAGGACAAATATCCGTCAAATGTAAATAATGTACATAATTCCTCGTCTCTTAAATATAGAACTGTGGTTGGAATGTTGTCGCCGAAACGGTGCAAAGGTGTCTTCCGCCAGGAGCCGAGAATCTCCAAAATGACTCGTATAAGTTACATCTTGTTTCTAAGATCGATTAAACAATCGAATACACAACTGGTATTTTTCTTTTTATTGATTGTAAAATAGAGACCAACGAAACCCAACTTTGGTTGAATTTGAACTCACAATATAAAGATAAGCAATTAAGCACAACACCACTATAAATCACCATATCAACTACCTCAGCCCACACATTGAGACTATGTGAACAAGCTTTAACTAATAACGACATGCCATCGTTAGCATATGGTATTTGCAAATAGCTGATTAAGACGACATTTTCATTACCTTCCTACTAATTGGTTTATCTATTTCACTTACTTAATTATAAGTAATTACTTTGGTTTATGTTCATTATATCAAACTATGTTTCCATCGAATACGTTTGTGCATGGATATTTCTTTACTCTTTATATATAAGCCTGTCTTAGAAAACCTAGAAACACGACCAGGAAACTTGTTATGCGAGCGTTTATATAAATATACATATATATACATACATATACCCCCCCCCCCCACATATATATATATATATATATACACATATACATACATATGTATGTGTGTGTATACATGTATATATATATATATATATATATATATATATATATTTATATATACATAGATGTATGTATGTGTGGGGAGCTGTGAGTGTATATATATATGTTTGCCTGCGTCTGTGTGTAAATATTTGTCATACACTTCTTAAAAAATAAAGTGAATTTGAAAGAGAATGTTTAGTAAAAAGACTCTTTAATGATTCATAAAGCTTTTACGTATTCCGTTTATTTCTGTCTTTGGCAAGAAATAATACCAAAACAGATTGAAACCACGTGAAATGAAAGAATATCCTGTTTGCTGAATAAAAGACACAAATGGTCTTTTGTCGAGAGTATTTTTTATTTATTTTGTGTGTTCAACAATTAGGTGTAGAATGTAACAGAATTGACCGTACGGCCATTTGTTTCTTTTTTTCCTTTTTATTTTGCATTTCATTGTAATTTTAAGTATGTCTTAAGTAGTTTGATCAATTACCACGTGATAATCTCCAAAGGATAATGCGTTGAAGTGCGTCAGAAAAACACAAAGTCTTTAAGACGTTATTGAGAATTCTGTAGTAGACAACGAAAGAGACTGTTTTAAGAAGAATTGAGTGGACTTGGATGCAAATTCAGTTCTAAAATATACACAGTGGTGTTTTGAAAGCATCATTTCACCTATGTAAATACAAACAATGTATTATTTAACCGTTTTTGCAAACTACGCCTTGACAAATGTTGTTAAAAGATTGCTTACGGAATCACTGTAGGGCAACGAATCAGTGTTGTATTTGACAAGGCAAAATGAATAATTCAATAACCAAGATGGTTGGGGAATAATTCAATGCAAGATCGCAGAACAAATGTAGGTACCCGAGTTAATTATGAAGTCTCTATTTCATACCTGAACCTGCTACAAATGGCTGCCAATATCGACCCCAAAGAACATATTGCTGCTTTTGGGTATGTGTGTGTGTCCTTTTTTTTTTTTAACATATTAACTAATCCAGCTACGGACACACTCTACACGATAAACAGATGGGATAGTCACGGCTATAAGGCTTTTGATAGTATTTGTTCGATCAACGTTGATCTGGGATTAAATAAGTGATTGATCATCTAAACATGGCAGTTATATTTCCCTCAATCACAGCTGCTCTTCTTTCAAAAGTATACCTTGGATTACATGATCCAAGATGTCCCACTTTAACGACTGTAGGATGTGGTTTAAGGGAGACTTAGCTGCTATTCCTGGCATGTTAGGAGACCATGTAGAGATATCTGCATCAGATATTGGCGTCGATCAAATTAAGTATACGTTTCTCCAAGACTTAGGCTTGAAGTATTAATCAGACTTGAAACCAATTCACCATCGATACCTTTTAGAAGATCACAATCCCATTTAATCTGTTACTAAACCATTAGGTCTATCATAACATGTCTACTGTTCCCATAGTATTTACACTGAGGCTTAAGTCCTCCCTCGTCGAGTGACACCTGCGAACATACAAGAGCGCAATTGGTCAGTAGAGACCCACAGGATAACATTCCATTGAATATCCTTTTTGATCGTCTGAGATGTCCCCTGAACCGCAGCCCTTGAGGTTTCCATTTAGGACTTGGGTGCCGAGTATGTTCGTCGGTCGTCTTCCGACATGTTTCAGCCAACTCAGTCGGCGCTTACAAGATGGCAACGGACAGTGGGCGTCGGACCGCTTCGTCCGATGCTGCCAGTTCTTCGCTCTTTGAATTGTTTTCGTTGCTTGGGGCTTTTTTTTTCCAGGGACAGATTACTAACCTGAAGCCCAACAATTTGCATTTAGGAAAGACACCGTAAATCGAGCTCTCTCTGTTCACTGC
>NC_142938.1:1642381-1684881 GCF_046866305.1 Octopus bimaculoides | reverse complement strand
GAAAGTATGAACTCTCTGCTAAAGGAGTGCAGTACTTACACAAAAACGATATAAATACTGACATGTCTGTGTCGGTGAAAGAATGTTTTGTAATGTGAAATGACGGAGTAATGGTGCGAACACGAGTCAAGTGCTGCCATCCTGAATGATTATTAGAAGAGGTTATGAGATTTCTTCAAGACTGACCGTACTACTGAAACAGACTAAATACAGAAAACAGAAAGAACAACGTTCTTGAGTTTTCATCGCAGCTTGAAAGTGGAGCGGATATGAAAGAAATTAAGAGAGTTGAGATATGCCAGGATCAAATCAACAAGATGAAGAAATTGTGGCACAGAAGCGTAGAAATTATACTTGAGGTAATTGGTGCATTTATACAAGAATCTAATGTTTCCGCCAATGCTTTTCTGTCGAAATAATTTTAAAGACATTAATATTTACTCAATTACAAGTGAAGCCATTAGAAAAATATTTTCTTTCTTTCTCATTGGACAAATTGGTGCAAGACACACATTTAATATGAGTGTCAATTCCTGGTTCTCAAAGGTGGCCGTAGTTGTGGTGGTGATGCTGTTGGTGGCAGTAGTAGTAGTAGTAGTAGTAGTAGTAGTAGTAGTGATTGCGGTGGCAGCGGCAACGGCGGCGGCGGTGGTGGTGATTGTGATAACAGCCGTGCTTGTGACAGTGTTAATGGTGGGGACTGTAGTGGTGTTGGTGATGGTGATTGAAGTTGTATAGTGTTAATGGTGGCGGCTCTGGTGGTAATGGTGGTGGAGGCGGTGGCGATGGGCGTTGGTGATGGCGGTGATGATGGTAGTTGTAGTGCTGGAGACGGTGGTGGTATTGGTGATGGTGGTTGTTGTAGGGAACGGTAGAGGAAGGTTGTGGTGGTTGAGGTGATTGTAATAGCAGTAGTTCTTGTGATAGTGCTAATGAAGGCAACTGTGGTGTGTTGGTGATGGTGGTGGAAGAAGTAACGGAATTTGTGGTGGTTCTGGTGGTAGCGTAACTCATGGTCTGAGGGCAAATTTGACTGCTATTGCTTGCAGATCAAGTTGAAACGCAGGACTGTTTCCTTCATATGCGGTATCGTACACTCTCTGGGAGTATATAACAAGTTTGTGGGTGTGACTGCGTGCATCGGTGTATGCATATGTATATATATGTATGTGTGTGTGCGTGTGTGTTTTGTGTATGTATGTATACACACACACACACACTCGTATGGCTGTACGTTTGCTTATATATTAAAAGCACTGTTTGAATTGAGGAGTCTGTGTGACAGCTAAGATGCTGTTTGCCGTACACATATCCTCTTAAATGAACAGCCTTCTATATGACAGTCACAGCCGGAAGCCAACAGACTACCATGTATCAAGAAATTAATCACATTTCGAATATCAAATGCAATGCAGGGAATTTCCACGTTACGAGGCTATTTTACTAAACAAACGGATTGATTCCATAAAGTTATGAAATGAATGGTTGCAGAAGAAGCTTGTAACAAAATTCAATGATACTGTCATATCTGTATGTGTTTGGGTGTGGGTGTGTGTGGGTGCACGCGTGTGATGGCGCTTGTATGTACAGTTTGAAACACAGACAGGAGAAACTAGAGATAATTATTTTCATTTTTCGGTGTTAGTTATGTTGCTATTAGTGCCACACGTAGATAGAAAATCCAAGCAGTGATAGAGTGAATCATAAATTGCTATATATATATATATATATATATATATATATATATGTATCAGTGATAGAGTGAATCATAAATTGCTATATATATATATATATATATATATATATATATATATATATATATATATATGTATGTATATATATATATATATATATATATATATATATATATATGTATGTATATATATATATATATATATATATATATATATATATATATATATATTAATGATTATATACATAATTATAACAAGGGAATGACTATATGCCTCTCCACACGTTGGAAAAATTGACACCAAAAGACGGACGCTGTTACCACCTTAAAATCACCGAAAATAAAACACTGGGTTGATCCCCTCATAAAATCATTAATGAGTTTTACCTTTTATTATATATATATATCTATTATATATATTATATATATATAATATATATATATATATTATATATATATATATATATATATATATATATATATATATAATGGCAAATTCGTTGAGAGAGCGCACTTTCCTCTCCACCCTGACTTTCGTTTCCAAACGGGACTTGAAGAAGTAGATGAGGGTTTGACAGAAGAGGACGGTGTCTGTTCGATACTTTCAATCTCTTTTGCTATGGCCATTAGATAGAGGACCATCAGCTCTCTTGGCTTGTTAACAATGTTAGAGAGGTGATCATCGCGGTAGACTTGGCCGATAGTAGGATTTGTCCGACATGTAACAACAGTTGTCCGATCAAACTCCACGAATCCTCAATGCTCGGACTCTGCTCAATATGAGTCCTATGCGACTGTCTCTCTCACCGCATCTTCAACGGTCCTGCCTGGCGGTATCTACGTTCCACTTGGTTGCGTGACGAATCGGTAATGATTTTTGGTAGCACTACTCGGATTTCTGTTAACTACCCGTAATAGTTGCCACCCAGAAAACCTCCCAAACCCGGCCAGCTGCTTGGTCCTGAGTTTCTCAAAGAACGTCAAGCGACAACATCAGAAATATTTCACACTAATTATAACTTGTCTTCGATAATATTCATAGAAACATTTTCACGTCATTTATGTTGAGTCTTTTCACTGTTTCAATAGCAAAGATAACGCGTTTATTGATGTGTGAACATCTTTGGAAATCTCATTATTTTCATAATGTTTTATTTAAATTTGAAACATTTAAAATTCGATGAATAAAAGAAATTCATTTATTTATTTCTATTTCGTTGCTTTTATTACTATTGCCGTCATGTTATTGTTGTAGTTGTTGTTGTTTAGTGTCGACGTGGAGAAGAGAAACTAAGTTTGTTGAGGTTTTTACAATGACATGATAATCACATGTTTGACGAATAAAATGTGACGTTATAGAATTTTTATATAAAGTTTTATTGTGCTGAGATTATGAAAACTGCTTGTCTCTGATTTCCAACTTTAAACAATAACTTGTATAAGAACAAAATAACAACCAACCATTCTCAGATTTCCCAGGCAACACCTAAACACCCTTAGAAATGTTAATTGCTATAAAAGTGTTTAATTGTTGATTTAATGTAAATAGTGAGGCTCATAGTTGAGATGAAGATTCTTCTAAGAATATTTAGCGCTCTCTATTTACAATTTGTGTGCATACAGAAAAATCCAAGGTGGAGGACAAGGGGAGAGGATGGGGAGATGAGATGAAATATGCATACGATGCAAGAAATATGAACAGCTGAGATGATGCAGACCTTAAATGACGCAGTATTGTTTCGATAAGTGTATGTTACATTATATATTTTTGTATTGTTAATTCGGAATATCAAAAAGCTCTTTTCCATTACCTAAGATAATGATAAAGTATACCATAATTTGTTGGTAAATCCACATCTTTTTTTAGACCAATGGAGGTTCCTTGCTACTGTCCCATTTACACAAGAAACAAGGAAACTCTGTGCAGCCTACTACTGCCGAAGCAGCAAGTCACATTATTTTCAAGTTGCCGCAAATCATCCTGTTGTCATCTTTGAATTTAATCTGGTGTAAGCGTGACGTTAAAGTTTCATGTTTCCCTTCATGAGCACTGATTGTCCAACAGGGATGAAAGCTATTAATCGCTCCTGGTTTAAACACTGTGCTCATTTGTCAATGGATGAAGTACTTGTTTTGTTAATACTATCTTAACGGAAAACTGAACAGCAAACTACACACGCACACACACACACATTAAAAGATAGAAAGATAAGCAATATGAAGCCCTTACATTGGACTGTATAGCCCTAGATACACTATGTCTTAAAAACACTTGATGAAAGCAATTAATGTTTGCTTGATAAAAGAACAGGAGAACTACATGGACATGGTCGCTGTCTGATGATAAAATATAGGCGTTTCTCCGAACCAAATGACTTTTATCTGACTAACCATTAAAGATCTTGGAGAAAAATCTTTATCATTAGAGAGTGGAGGTAACTTAAGACATGTGAACATAATTTCGATCATTTAAACATTAATTCGGGATATCTAGATCAATGAACAACATGCTTTACCGTTTTAGTTAATAATATTTACGTCCTACGATCAGATTTCGACGAGGCTGAGTTTTGTCGTTCATCCTTCCGATGATCGATCAAAAAAAAACAGTACATGACATGAAGTAAAGACGATATAATCGATTGTGTTCTTTCATAAAGTATGGAGACCTGTGGCAATAATCGAAATCAATATATTAATAATCAATGTAGCAATAATAAAGCTAAAATAATGACGGTCTTCTTCTATTATAGTCGATCTGTTTAAGTTTGTCTGTTTATTGATTTTTATAAGAAGTCAGACATAGCTTTCGTAGTTTGTTAAGAAGACGTATATAATTATGGATGAAGTCGAAGAAAAGTGATGTAAATTTATCCAACTATCCATCCATCCATCTGTCCGTCCATCCATCTGTCCGTCCGTCCGTCCGTCCGTCCGTCCGTCCGTCCGTCCGTCCGTCCGTCCGTCCGTCCGTCCGTTTGCCCGCCCGTCTGTCTGTCTGTCTGTCTGTCTATCTATCTATCATCTTTCTTTCTTTCTGTCAGTCTATGAAGTATATAATACATAACACTCTCTCTCTCTCTCTCTCTCTCTCTCGCTCTCTTTCTTTCTCTCTCTCTCTCTCTCTTTCTCTCTCTCTCTCTCTCTCTCTCTCTCTCTCTCTCTCTCTCTCTCTCTCTCTCTCTCACACACACATACATACGCGTGCGCGTCACTCTTTACGTATAGTAGCCTAGCGTAATAAAACTCCATAAATCTAATCTCCACTGAACGTCAATACACTCAAGCGTATACACGGCTATTCATTGTCATTGCGATGCACTACTGTGGTCCTGCTCCTGTATTGAGTGTTTTCATATCTATGACATGGAAATATGTACTGTGACGCTCAATGGACGAATGAAGTAACCCCTTTGTAGCGAAAGAGGTTAAGATGACTGGAAATTTAATGCTCAACTGTCTGTAGAATCAAGCGTGAGACAAAACAACAACAACGATGCAGGATACAGCGATACAAGGCCTCCTACATCGCTAAAAAAGAAGTTGAAATCTCCTATCAATCGCAGTCGAAAGTTCTAATAAGTCGTGCGTTCAATTTCTGGCCGAGTAGCACATTGTGTCCTTGGGCATGCTACTTAATTTTATGCTGTTCCAGTCAATATTTTCTTAGACACTCTCCGGTATCTAAATTTATGAATTCCCAAATCACAATTTCAGCTCCACAAATACATATCTACACATTCCAGCCCACACCACGTAGGGACTTTTACGCTAACACTAAACTCCCACCTCTGCAGTAAGCAACCATGGACATACATTCCATATATTCCCCACAATACATTTACATTTTTAAAACGTATATCTACACAGTATGGAGGTACCAGAGCTGAAAGAAACCATGCCAAGTTTTCAGAAGATAATTAAGCTCAATTGACTTAAAACATACTTTAGAATAACTTCAAATTATTTATAAATCATGAAAAGTGTAGTATATGAAAATAGCTGTTCAGTTAAAAATTTAAAAAATCGGTTGGTTTTGCGCAATAGTAATTTAAATGTGTTATGACGACATGGATATATTTTGATGTTTTATTGAACAGCTTAAGTTTACAGATGTGTGTTACAAAGGTTTTCTAGAATTCACACTGATACGATCCCTTGTTACAACTATATGGCTTTTACCTTGAGTTTTCCATGAAATGTTGAATGGTGCATTAGAGGTTATCAGATTCCATAGCCAAGAGAATAAACACGTAACCGAGTATTTTGTTTTTATATTTAAATGTAGTTTTGTTCGAAAATATTTGCTCTAGGTCCATTGTAGGAGAGAGAGGATGTATGGACGCACAATGTAACTTGGTATAGTATTTCATTGGTTAAACATAAACCTTAGACTGGATAATTATTAGCAGTGGAACAAGTAGAGTTAAGCTTCAGAAGTCAATTATTTGAGGTATAATTTGAAGGACAGTGTTTGTTATAATTTTTGCAAAGTTACGAATGTTAGAGTAAGAAAGCATGATGGTGATTCAAGTTTTAAAAAATCGTGATATTTGTGCTTTTGAAGAAAATGTATGACGAATGAAGGAAAAAAAATTGGTTACTGAAGTTGAATGTTGAATGGATGATTATAGCAGGAGATATCTCTGCATTGATAGTTATGTTTATATTTGAAGTGACAGAACAAAAATTAATAATAATAAGAGAACTTGGATATTCTGATTTTTCTGCCATTTCATATTCCGTCTGTTGACGGTCGTCCTTATGACTCAGTATTACTTCAATTTTCAATAGAAAACGATGTCTAATATCTTCTCATTTACTATTTCGAGGCCAGTTATTTCTGGAGCTCTTCTAGAAATCGTGTTTAATCTCTTTTAGTGTGAAATATGTTTTTAAATACGTAAGAACATCATTTTCACTGTCTATATTCAATGGAGTAGGAAGATCATATACGTCAGCGTTAGTAATCTTTAGGGTGATGAGCTAGCAAAATGCTTAGCGGTATTTCGTCCATCTTTATGTACGGAGTTCAAATTCCGCCGAGGTCGACATTGCCTTTCATACATTCGGAGTCGATAAATAAATACAAGTAGAGCGCTGGGCTCGATGTAATCAATTTACCCACTCCCCCGAAATTGCTGGCCTTGTGCCAACATTGGAAACCAATATTTTTTAGCGCATTGTGACAAGTCTTGTAAATGAAATAAATGATTAGAAAAAATGTTGATATATTCGCCAAGATCGATTTCAAGCATTTTTTTTAGACAAATCAGGGTTGATGAATAAGTTTTTGCTTTTTTTAAATAAAGTAATTTTATGGAGGGGCTCGCGTTGGCAAAAACTAATTATCTCATACAGTTCTGGCTATAAAATATAGTTCATTCTCAAAAGGTTGGAGGAAAATATTCGGTTTTGTTTTTTAAATAAGATGAATTAAGATCAGAAATTGATGCATTCAGTCAATACACATTATCTAGAATAACATCCTGCTGTTGCCTTTCGAAGAAATACTGTTTCAAATGTGAACGTTTGATAAAAGTTTTTTTTGTTATTTTTGAGAAGTAGTTTAAGGCGAAATTCATCGGTGTGTGTGTGTTTTTTTTTTTTCCTTATAGGAGAAAGTAATAGAAAGTGACTGTATTTTGAAGTTTTCGTGTAATTTTGTAGGTGCCTGGTTTAGTGATATAGATCGATGTTTCGTCTTGCATCTCTTCGTTTCAAAATCGTGCATTAGAACTAATTTGACTCAATAAACGAAGATCACAAAAAACAAGCACAAAGGTGAATTAAGTGCAGGATCGACGGAAGGCAGAATTTAATATGGTCGCAATATTATAACTAAAAACCAATAAAAATATAAAAAGAAAGTGCATATATACATATATATATATATACATATATATATATATATAT
Source organism: Octopus bimaculoides (assembly GCF_046866305.1). Lineage (NCBI taxonomy): Eukaryota > Metazoa > Mollusca > Cephalopoda > Octopoda > Octopodidae > Octopus > Octopus bimaculoides. The sequence continues at coordinate 1,677,272 of NC_142938.1, read as the reverse complement.
ATATATATACAGAGAGAGAGAGAGAGAGAGAGAGAGAGAGAAAGACATGTTTGCGTGTGTATGTGTAGGTGTGTGTATAAGTGCGTATAAGTGTGTTAATAAGTATGATCAGAGAAGCAAAAAGAAACTCAACGATGTGCATTTAGTCGATAAATGAACATACATGTCGTTCGCATCTCGATGTTCATCTCAGCTAAAAAAAATCCAGTTTCGAAGTCAAAAGAATATATATATATATATATATATATATATATATATATATATATATATATATATAAGTTGAAAATGTACCGAGAATTTTAAAATATTTTTTATTAATATATTTAAAACTTTAACCGGTTTCACAGTTTACATTGATTTTCAAAAAGTTGAAATAGAAAGACGTGGTTTGTGTCGCAGCTGTTTTGCATCTGACTAGTGTTTGAAGTTCGTCCTATTTTGATAGGGATTTCCTGTACTAATTTGAGCCACGTCTTTCTATTTCAACGTTTTGAAACTCAGTGTAAACTGTGAAAACAGTTAAATCTTTAAATATAATAATAAAAATATTTTATGTATTCTCAGTGCATTTTCAACTTCTGTTTTACCTATATTTCTACCCGTGTGGAATAAAATAACTTTTTTCTATATATATATATATACACACACAAAGATATATTTGTATACACACATATATACATATATATGCGTGTCAATACATGCATGTATGTATGTATGTATGTATGTATGTATGTATGTATGTATGTATGTATGTACGTACGTACTTACGTATGTATGTATGCATGTACGTACGTACGTATGTATGTATGTATGTATGTTTTTGTATACACGGTTGGTCTCAGACTTTCGCCGCCGCAGTAACGGGTTTTCTAAAATCCTCTACAATCTATAATCGGGTGTATATGTGGTTGTGTGTTTATCAAATATTAATACATATTTATCATAATTCCCTATCATCTCTCTGTTTACTATGAAGTCTTTGATGTATGGCTCGGTTCTAAAACCATTTACAATTCCTCTTAGAGATTCCATGTTTCTGAAGATATTTTCTGAAACATTTAACAGAAGGAAAGGAAACAATTGAGGCTTGGAAGCCAAGTTAAAAGTTAAGCATTGCACAATTTCTCTGTAAAAATCATGCAATATCTATGATTAGGTTTCTAGTAATTTCTATTGAACTATCCGCCCACGTTTATCGTATTTTAAAATCTGATTGCTTACTGCAAGAATAACTTTCGTTTTCTGGTGAAGTCTAAGATGTTTAGTAATTTCTCTTTGATACTCGGTGTTTCTGAAGATAAATAATAGAAAAGTTAATATGAAGGAAATAATCTACTGCGGTTGACCGACAATTTTAGTCTCTCTCTCTCTCTCTCTCTCTCTCTCTCTCTCTCTCTCTCTCTCTCTCTCTCTTCTCTCTCTCTCTCTCTCTCTCTCTCTCTCTCTCTCTCTCTCTCTTCGTTCCTTTATAGCTGTCTCTTTTTCTTGATCTCTCTATCCCTTTTTTCTGTCTCTTTTTCTCTATTTCTCTACAATAAAGTATACTAGTTTATAAAGTTAGCAAAAATACTTTTGGGAAAAACTGAAAATACAAAAACATGTTCGTTTAAAGTTAGAAGTTCCGTGAATCTGAGCCGCATCGGCTGAAGTTTTCAATCTATTGAAGGGGAAGTCAGCAGTATAGGAAAATGGGGGCGAGAAAAGATTGTAGAGTATGCAATACAAAAACGAAGAGATGAAGCAATAGAAGTTTGTAGAATAAGCTAGACGTAATAAGAAATTTTATGCATCTTTCAAGAGACTCACTCCTTAATCGCTCGAACTTCATTGAGACAGCAATCAAATGTTATCAAATCATGCTTTACCGTCTTAAAAAATGGAGGGAGGTATTGGCAAGCATAGCAGGAGACACACAAACATCTATGGCTGAAATACACTTGATTATGTCTGCTCAACAAAGCGGATCCTGGATTAAATAACAGCAACACATATAACAAATACTATAATATTATTCAATATTATCGCCATAACGTATGTAACATTAAACACTTTACTTTATGTCTATCTATCTATCTATCTATCTATCTATCTATCTATCTATCTATCTATCTATCTGTATATATATATATATATATATATATATATATATTGGAGAAGAGTGCCAACATTTCCACGAGACAAGCTTGATAACTGTTGAGAGGAGGTTTATCTTGATATGAAACCATTCATAGCCTGTTGACCCACAAATAAAGTATATTTATCCAGCAATACGTTGTTGAACACTCATTCTCACTTTTTTATATTAGCGTACATACATACATACATACATGCATGCATACATACATACATACATACATACATACATACATACATACATACATACATACATACGTACGTACGTACGTACGTACGTACGTACGTACACTATAAAACAAAGACAAATAAAACAAAGACAAAACCAGCCACAAACTCATCTATTCTTCTTATCTTTACAAGAAATTCATTGCAGCGTATTGATAGCAGATCAATTGATGAAGTCATAAAAATCGATAACTTTGCTTGAAAGCTTTTAGATCGAAAGTAGAATCAAATATAATTACACGATCCACTGTTATGGACAATGATCTTTCACGGATAGCAATCGAAACTGTTAATAGCGATTATCGAGAAAATTACAAAACTACTAAATCTAAAATTTAAATGAATTTTAGTTTTAATTTGAATATTTCACTCTATGGCTCACAGTGAATCTTAATTAATTACCTCCATCAGTAAAGGGGAAGCATAGAGAATGATTATGTTACTCTACAACCAATTTAAAGGAAGGAAAAGGAGGAAAAAATAAATGAAGTTCTATGGTGTGTGAATGATACGACTTTATTAGCGAATGGGAAACAAAATCTGGATCAGAGTCCAAAGGCATCGAGTTTGTTGTTTGCTCGCCTTACTGACTTTATTTTGTTGGCCAGAAATGGGATCTGGCTACAATAAATACTCGAAATTGTAGTCAAAACAAAATTTATAAAAAAAAATAATAATCAAAGTCGAAGGCTTGGCTACGTGGTAAAAGGTTTGCTTCTCAACCACGTGGCCCCAAGTTCAGTCCAACTGAGTGGTTCTTTGGAGAAGTGACTTCTACTAGAGCCTCGAATATATATATATATATATATATATATATATATATATAGTCTTTTTCTTGCTTCAGTCATTTGACTGCGGCCATATCCTTCTAGCCGAAGAAATGGACTCCAGAACTTATTCTTAGCAAGCCTAGTACGTTATTCTAACGGGCATTTTTGCCGAACTGCTAATTTACAGGGACATAAACACACCAACATCGGTTGTCAAGCGATGGTATTGGGCAGACAGATAGACGTACACATAAATATAAACATATATATATATACGACGGGCTTCTTTCACTTTCCATCTATCAAATCTATTCACAAGGCAGAATATATTATTGAGAAGTGTACAATAAATCTGCTGAAATATTTTGCGTAGAGGTTTAACTAGTTTATTACGTATCAATTTTAAGAGCAGAATCTTGTATGGATTTCAAGGGTTGCATGGACCCCCGAAGGGTCGTATGGACTCAGTTTGAGAACCACTGTTTAATATCATGATGTAACTGCTCGATAAACAGTGATCAAGAAAACAAGAACCAAGTTGAAACTAGGATTCATTTTGATAAGAATGGTGTGAACCCCATGAAGATGGTGCTCCAGCATGGCCTCAGCTCACTCATGGAATTCATTAAAAGTTGCAAGTTCTCTCATGTTTTAAGTTTGTTTCCATTGCACGTTTTTTTTTAAACTCTCTTCTTACTAATATCAAAATATAAACAAAATAAAAATGCTTATCATGTAAATGAATTAATGGAATAATTTAGATTAGTTAGTTTTTTACATAATTGTTTTGGTTATCTTTAATTAAAAAAAAAGAGAGATAATGAAAATAGAGAAAAGACGCGGGGGTAAAATTTGTGTGCGAAATGTTTTTGGTGAATTTAATTACATCTGGTTGCATTCAGAAGCCTTATTTCTTTATTGCAACTCAAAGCCGTTTAGAGATATGTCTTGTTCAGAATGATATTCATTTCAAACTTAGCCAATAATAATAATAATAATAATAATAATAACAATGATGATGATGATGATGATGATTCAATGAAATACTGGCAGAGCCAGCGACAATACCTGAATGGCTCACGGAAGGGACAACTATCCTAATTCGCAAATCGACTGAAACGGAAACCCACAAATTCACAGACCGTTAACTTGTCTCCCTACAAAGCAATAATATCGCAGAGAATGAGCTGGCATCTGGAATTTTAAAAAAATCCATTTCCAGTAGAGCAGAAGGGATGGCATTTTGGTCCGTGTGCTAACGATTCTGCCAAGCTTTCTTATAAGGAGGTCTCAAAATATTAAAAACGAGAAATACCTCGCAAACCACACAGCTACTTACACGCTGGTAGTCAGCTTCTGTATCGGAAATATTGAAGATCTCTGAAGCCTCTTTCTTGGCGAGATATACTTTTTGACATCTTTGTTTTTTCGGTTTGTCTAAACATAAAGATGCTTCTGAGCTTTCTGCAGGACAATTGACCTCACGGAATAATTGGTTTCCGAAAGACATACTTCTATGACTTAGATTCGTTATTTTAACTGTCAATTTTATCCGCTATCAACTGACTCAGCGTTAGATTTAGCGGTTAAAAATCGAATATAATTTCCTCTGAGAATTTATTTGTTGCACTGATCATCGATTTATTGCGTTTCCAGCCATCATATTCCGCAGTGCAACACACACACACACACACACACACACACACACACACACACACACACTGCTTGCAACAGAGTTAGCCAGCTAATTGCACATTAATAATAGTCTTCTTTAACTGACATGCTCGGATTTTACATGGGCGTGTATGTGCAGGCATTCTGGAATACAGAGTCGCCGATAGACATGTGTGTTGTATACTAACGAGGAATAAGTTTGGAATGTTATCAAGAGATTTTATTTCATTCTATTAGCTTTTTTCCTATTCAGTAATGAAAAGTCACATGCGACGACTCAGCTGGAGCAGCAAATAATAACATTAATATTCTTTCTTTTTTTCTCGTTTTTCTTTCTTCTGGCTATTGAAATCATCTTTTAGAAGTATTTTGAAGTTCTTCAGAGACTTCCTTAATGGTTTCATCCTCATTATTAGGTCTCACACATACATTTACCTGCGTACGCATACACACACACATACACACACACACACACACACTCACACGCTCTCTCCCTATTTCTAACATGCATACTCATGCACGCATTTGTTCACATCCGTACATAAGAGTACAAAAGCTCTCTTCTATAATGACATATATATACGGAAACATACACAAACACATACATATGCAGACATCACAAACGGCTCTCTTCTCTCTTACGCATACACATACGTTCACGCATACATAAATACTACCATACATACATGAAATTCTCTTTCATACACAGGAACATGAATACATAATTCCACACGAATACATACACAAACATACACCAAACACACTCTACATTATACATGTGCGCAAAAGCACAGTGAAAAACACACATATCTATGCAAACGCATGTATACACACAGATTGTGTCTCACTTTCACACACTCATACACCCACACACAACACACGGACACATAAACAAATTCAACCACTTTCACATACACAAATAAATACAAAAATACACACACACACAAACACATATACAGTCCTCTTCCATAGTCTGAAATAAATGGAACACACACACACACGCACACACACGCACACACACACACACACACACCATCAGTTCCACTTTCATACTGAATATAATGCGCAATTCTCTATATTTACGTATCTTCGCAATTTTTCTTTGGGATATTCACCTGTTGTAAATGATTCGCTGTTCATGAAACAACTTTTCTACGATGTCCCTTCTTAACAACATCTATTATAGTCATTATTATTATTATTATTATTATTATTATTATTATTATTATCATTATTATTATTCAGTAGTCTTACTTTTTCCCCACTTGCTTTCACAGCACCACTGAGCGCATCTCAGTGCGCTTTGGGTATGTGCTGTGCTTTGTTGCGTTACTCTTTATGTCACCGTATTGAAAGTGCTTTACGAAGGACGTGCGCGGTGCCTGCTATTATTATTATTATTATTATTATTATTATTATAACGTGCCGGACATTGAATGTGGCCACAAGGAAAATTGAAATCGCAAATGACGACGAGATAGAGGAGTGCTGGAGGGAAATCAGGGACGTGATGGCGTTTTTTAGTGGAGAAATTATGGCACGGTGGGGGTGGGCTTCGATAATGAGAGTGAAGCGAAGAAATGCTCCACTATGGCTTTAAAATCGTCGAAGTGGGCACTCCTACCGACGAGCTGCGGAGGGCACGCGGCCCGAGTTCGAGTCGATGGGGTGCCACCTGAAATTGAGGAGGACTGGCTGGTAGAGGCAATTTTGTTCAATACGGAGGAAAACGCAGAAATTTTGAAGATGTCAAGAACAGCGGAGGTCGACTGGTGGGGGTGTGGCCTGGAGGTCGTGCTCCATATCACTTTGCCGGACCTCCGCCAAATTACTATGGAAAAAGAGAGTATGAAGATTCGAACGCAGGAACCAGAGCCAACGGCAAGCAGGAGGGAAAAAAACTGAAGAGCAAAGAGCGAGAGAGGAGAAGTATGACGAGTGGAAGGAGAAAGTAAGGAGGAGAGAGAGGAATATGTAGCATAAAGAGGGGAGATTGCGGGACGAAATATAAAGAACAATGTTAAGATACAATAAGGATATAAAGAAATAGAAAAGAGATTAGCAAAAATGAAAAAAATCAAACTGAATTATGAGAAGTTCGAACTCGAGGAAAGAGCGTTTTGTGTTGTCTGTCCTTGTAATGTCTCCTCTTTTTTAAGGCTATATGCCGCAATTCGTTGAAGTGCGATACGATGAGTTGCCACCTGTGATAGGCTTTGATGAATTGGATTATTTTGGGGAAGACTGAACAAGGTAAATATAACTAGAATCAACGATACAAACTGAACTGTTAGAACAGCAAAATGGAACCTTCCGCTTTGGGGGGTGGGAAGCCATTTCATCACCATTTAATTCATAATTCATTCGTTTCATTTTATGTCCCCCATGTGCGTCTTTGCGCTGTCCCCTTTGTATCACTGTACACTCTGGATACAAGACTTTATGCCAAAATAAGAAAGAGACAGTTTTTTTTTTCTTTGAGACAAAGTTGTTCACTTGGATTTTGGAAGCTATGATTTCTTGTTTAGTTCATGTGCTCTGTGTTAGGCATTTATTTTATGCTCCAGGAATTTACCAGGACTTTTGTGATATTTAAAATAATTTCTGTGTCACATCTGGGTGAGTACAAAAAATCTCTTAAGTTATTTTTTAATTTTTAGTCTGAATTTTTTAACTATATAGTTATATATATTACCTTTGTAAATATTTTGACTGCACGTATGGTGTGGTATTGGTTTATTTTTGTTCATATGTATTTGTTTTTATGTGGGCTGTTTTTTATGCTGACAATTGTTAATATTTTACAAAAGACTTCGTTGGGTTCACCGTTTTCTCGTTGATTTTGTAAGTTCAGGTTATGGCCAACAGGTCGTAACACATGACGTCTCTTATATTATTATTATTGTTGTTGTTATTATTATTAATATTCAGTAGTCTGAATAATATTCAGGCCGTTGTATATATATATATATATATATATATATATATATATATATGTGTGTGTGTGTGTGTCTGTGTTTGTCCCCCCAACATCGCTTGACAACCGATGCTGGTGTGTTTACAAAGAATAAGTCCTGGGGTCGATTTGCGCTCGACTAAAGGCAGTGCTCCAGCATGGCCGCAGTCAAAATGACTGAAACAAGTAAATGCGTCTTATTTTATTTCACGTCCTTTCACTGCACTACCAAGTGCAGCTCTGTGTGCCTTGGGTGTGTGCTGTGTTTTGTTGCGTTACTCTTATGGTCACTGTATTGGACGTGCTTTACGAAGGATGTTCACGGTGCCTATTATTATTATTATCAATATATATTTGACTTTTGCTTTGCATAAGTTGACTCCATGTCTCACCCAGAGACTTCAAGAGACAAGCTACAAGTTCCTGTTGGTGTTATGCCTGGGGTGTCATATATTTGGTTTTGCACATAGTATTGTTCTAGAGAATGTTTAAGAAAAGTTATAAGTTTGTTTTAAAAATTTGAGATTACATAGACAGGAATTTACGTATTATTATTATAACTATACATTTGTTGTTTTTAAGCTGCTTTCATTTTTGGTTAAGATGTTGTTCTTTTCTTCTCTTTTATGCACACTGTCAAATTTAGCCGGAACACTGTACATTCCATTCAAAGTTAGCGAATCGTATTAAGTATGAATGTATATATTATTGCTTTGACTAGCAGCAAAAAGTGTGTTTACTAAAATTGAATAAACAAGAACCGTATTTCTGGTTTTCATTCATTGATTTAGAATAGCTTCGACTGAATGTCACAGCCAGGTGGAAACCTCGGACTCTCAACGTCTCCTAACGTCAATGAATCGACAGTATTGTTAAATTTTTTAAATATTCTTGTATTTTTCTAATTATTCTTGTATTTTTCTAATTATTCTTGTATTTTTCTAATTATTCTTGTATTTTTCTAATTATTCTTGTATTTTTCTAATTATTCTTATATTTTCTAAATATTCTTATATTTTTCTAAATATTCTTATACTTTCTAATTATCTGAAGGTTTCGTAGTACATTTCCCGTTTTGGTCAGACATTGTAAGTTTTATTTTTTAATTCGTTTTATGTAGCTTATAGTCTTTGTGTAGTGTCTGCTGTTTAAGTGCTTTCATTGGTCTGTAGTAGATTAACTGGTACTCCGTCGCTTACGACGACGAGCGTCCCATTGTATCCGATCAACGGAAAAGTCTGCACGTAAAATTAACGTGCAAGTGGCCGAACCTTCCACAGACACTCATACCCTTAATGTATTTCACAGACAGATTCAACGTGACGCAGAATATGACATGGGTGGCCCCTTTGAAATTACAGGTACAACTCGTATTCGCCAGCTGAGTGAACTGGAGCACGGTGTCATGCTGAAGGGATCGTGAGTTGACTGCCCTACACCCTTAACCACCCGCCTTCAATCCAGTAGCTTACCTTCAGTACATATAACCGCTTGTTATATCCACCTTAGGGAAGGCGGAGGTATTGTTTGTTTGTTTATTTGTTTGTCCGTGGACAAAATATCTCAAGAACCGCTGAATAGATTCCGATGAAATTTTCAGGGATGTTCGGCCTTGGGACTGGCACAAACTAATTAGATTTTGTGAACGATCTGGTACCGGATAAGGATTCTGGGTTATTTTCCCTCTTTCTTTACTTAATTTTTGAGAGCGGTATGTGTCACTTTTAGTAATCTCGTTTGTGAGAACAGTCGAGTTTATTTCAGATATTCTCATTTTAAAAATCATCTCTGGCTAATCGTTGAGGGGACGTTGGTGTTACCCTGGTGGAGGTTTTCGCTCTCTGAGTGCTCTTGTTTTAGATTTTATTCAATGTCTATTTTTCTATGAATTTTTCTACATCTCTTTTAATGTTTTATAGTCTTTATGAATCTCTGAAAATTAGCATTCGTGTTTGACTGAAATATTTTCTCAGCTTCGGATTTGATTCCTCAAATCATTTATCTTTATTATATTATGAGACATAAGACTGATGTTCTTCTGTGTTTTGTTCATTAGCCAATCATGCTCTGAAAATCTTGTTTTCAATTTCTAACGCACGCGACAAGTATGAAAGGCATTGCCTTTGTTTTGAGCTAACATTAAATTCCCGTTACAAAACCCATCATATGGATAACGTTCCTGATGTTGTTTGATTTATAAGTGGAAATGATTGGTTTGGTTTTAAATAACGTTAGGTTATTGTAAGTTGACCGCTTTTTGTTTGATTTCTATCTCATTCATTGTTTACTTGCTCAATATAATCACACGCGTTATATGCTATGCAATAATCACATACAACGCATTAAACACTGCCATTCCAACTCATAGTTTTTCTATTTTTATTCCTTTCGTAATTCATTCCTTGGATTTAGTTATGGATATTGGATTTATGCCAAGTTTTACGCAGAGTTCTATTTCTAATTTTAAGTTATACAATATGGAGTATTTGTTCCGAGTCTTCACGCTCTGAGAACAAATCTGGGCAGCGTCATCTATTCCTTCTTTCAAACATTTAGTGCATTTCCTCCTCTCATTCTGGTAATTTAATCTTTTCTCTGACAGTCCTAGGAATTGCTCTTCACTCCCTCCGCTCCTCACTGTACTCATCGTTCACACATTCCAGCAATATGTTCTTCAGAGACGGGTTACGATTGTCTCAATATGCTTATCAAAAGAATCAACACATTCACAAATAGTAATGAAGAGAGGGAAAAAGAGAGAGAGAGAATTTCTCTGAAATATTTCCTTTTTGTATTTTTGCACTTTCCAATTATTTACTTTCGCATTTTAATTCTACTTCCTTGGTCCTCAGCACAATTTTTTTTCTGTCTCATTTTTGTGCTGCACCGACGTCAGAGGAAGAAAAAATAACATCTCCTATAACTAACAAGAAATTATTTATTTAAATTTAAATTTTTTTTCTTTTTCCCCCGACATATATTCTTTTCTTTCTTTTTTAACTCCTCTGTCCTGCTTTCGATTTATTTCCCCCAGGTTCCTCGTATTCGGTGAGCTGGCAGAATCGTTCGCACATCGAACAAAATGTCTGACAATATTTCTTCCGATAATTTACATTTCGAGGTGTAATACCATCGAGACTGCATTTGCTTTTCATCATTTAGGATTCCATAAAAAGAACGACTTGCATATATTGGGATCGATGTGATTGACTTAATTCCTCTCTAAAAACTGCTAGCCTTGTCCCAATTATTGAAAAAATTATTGTTTGAAAACCTTTACCGGAAAAATTAAGAGAAAAAAAGTATCAGGGAATGGGACATTGCTCAGCTATTCAACCTCGTCGCCTCCGTTGCAACTGCATCCAGGGTCGACAGATTCTCGCCATCACCAATTTGTGGCTTAGTGACAAACTTAAAACTGATTAATTTCCAAACAATATTTACCAATCTTGAATTATAAGCTATTTAAAAGCAATTTATTAATTGTTATATAAACAGCAGATCTTGTCTTGTGGCTGAGTTTAAGTTTAATCAATAAACGAATTAAAAACTTAATTAAAGTAAACAAGATATTTAATAATTATTTAAGTTTTGAAAATGAAACAATCACACATATTCATTTGCTAATTTATTTACAGAAACTAATTGCAAACCTTTAAGAAATTGTATTCATTTTGTGTTAATTGCCAATGATTACGAACGAAACTAAGTCGTTCATCATTATTAGCCATTGAGGTACTTGTATCCGGACCGCCATTGTGACCCACGCCATCCGCCTCCTCTTGTCAATTGATCGACAATAGCGGAAGAAGATTTCAACTATTACACACGTGACAGCTTGATGAGTTATCTAACTGGAAGCGGGGATAATTAGAAATGAAGTGGGTGGGGATGAAACGATGTTTAATAGGATTAACAATCCATCCTCATTTCGTTGGTTAAGGAACTCACATTGCAGTAACAGACACAATATTTACAAAAGTCGATCAATTATTTGTCTTTTCACTGATGGTGGATATCTAACGTCCTCTCATTCCGCTGATAAGACGAGTTCTGTCTCCCACCAATATCTATATATATATATATATATATATATATATATATATATATGGAGTGGCTGTGTGGTAAGTAGCTTGCTTACCAACCACATGGTCCCGGGTTCAGTCCCACTGCGTGGCATCTTGGGCAAGTGTCTTCTACTATAGCCTCGGGCCGACCAATGCCTTGTGAGTGGATTTGGTAGACGGAAACTGAAAGAAGCCTGTCGTATATATGTATATATATATGTATGTGTGTATGTGTTTGTATGTCTGTGTTTGTCCCCCCAACATCGCTTGACAACCGATGCTGGTGTGTTTATGTCCCTGTAATTTAGCGGTTCGGCAAAAGAGACCGAAAGAATAAGTACTAGGCTTCCAAAGAATAAGTCCTGGGGTCGATTTGTTCGACTAAAGGCGGTGCTCCAGCATGGCCACAGTCAAAAGACTGAAACAAGTAAAAGAGTATATGTATATATATATATATATATATATATATATATATATATACTTTCCACAATGTAACCTCGTGGATATCGTTGGCGATTTTTTCTTCCTCCGTCTTCCCTTCTTTGGACTTTCCTATGTTTCCGACGAAGAGCTCCGCTCGAAACGTCAAATTATCTTTCTTTCCTTTCCCGAACGTCCAGTAACACAATCTGTATCACGTCCTCGCGTTGTTGTTTTCTGTTGTTGTTTTCATGTCGTTTTTCTTTTTTGAACTTTATATATATATATATGTGTGTGTGTACATTGATTTTTAAATACAGCGCATTGTATTTACATTGATTTTTAAATACATACTCACAAAGTTTTGGGAAGTGGCACCTGTTTATTATATGAAATTACTTCATGAAGTTCTCTCACGGTGGATTCGAACTCACTTCATCATGATTATGAAGTAAACAAACCTACCTAATCATTGTATTCAGTGTAAATCTAAGGCAGCGATTAGGCACAACTGTATGAGCGACAATAAAAATGCTTTGCAATATTTCTTCCGACTCATTACATTTTCAGTTCAAATTCCGCCGGAGGTGATTTCGCCCTTCATCATATAAAGGTCAATAAAACATGTAGTAATTGAGGACTGGGGGGTGGGGGGGCAATGTAATCGCTCGAAATTGCTGATCTTTAGCTAAAAGAAACTAGAAAGATTTGTATGGTACACACAATCATATAACCATAGAGACTCACCAGCACACTGTGACTGAATATAATCCTCTGTGAGAATCCCACATGGCATACCATACTCGATTGTTCTGTTTTGAGCTCTGTGATTCATTGGACAGAGTAGCGAGTTTCCACGGTGCATAAATGACTCAAATGGAGAAACGGGCGATTTGCAAAGAATACAACATTCTACCCGGTCAGGGAATTGAAACCGTCATCGTAAAATCACCCTAAATACCAAGCAAGCGCCTTTACTTGGCATAACATGGTTGTAAATGATATATTACTTAAACGTTCGGTAAATCCTCTGTCAATATTTAAAGACACACGGAGGCACACACACACACACACACACACACACACACACACACACACACACACACACACACACACACACACACACACACACACATTATTCTTTCTGTTTACTGCAAGATGTTTCAGCGATAGAGTTTATTTATTGATGAGCTGTTAATGTCTCTACTGAAGCAAGTGTATATCAAATGTAGTTTGAACAATTCCTCGTAGAATTATTCTGGACACATTCCTACATACGGAACTAATCTTAATAGCTTCATGGATGTCGGAACTTAATCCGTTAGAAATCAATAACAATGATTCTGCAATAATTCTTTAACTTCTCACCTTCCTTTCTTACCTAATATTGCGTTCTCTTTCCATAACTATTTAATTTAATAAAACCCACCATTGTCAATGTTGTCCAAGAAAATTATGTCAAGTTTATGGGGCGTAAGATAGCTATCCGGTTGAGAGCTAAATCTTCTGCGATATAATTTGCATCAACATTTCCTAACAAGAATCGTCTTAATCTATTCAAAAGATTATCGTTGTTTTACAATATGAAACATCAGCGCTGGATAAATAAGCGGATTATAATTTGATCTCTTTTTTTTTATTTTCTCTACTGATGGTTCTATTCCTGGTCCTAAAATATGGTTTACCATATTAGTGACACATTTTTTTAACGGCATGAATTATTTTTTATGCGCTACTTTAATAGTACATATTCTGTTTTTGATCTGCCGTTATCGATATTTTTAATGACTTTATTTTTCTCCTCCTCCTCCTTCGCTTCATTTTTTCCTTTTCTTCTTTTCATTTTCTCCCCCCCCCCTCTTCGGTTTTCTTCTTGTCCTTCTCCTCCCCTCTTCTAACAATGTTCCTCCTCCTTTCCGTTTCCTTCTCCCCACTCCTTTCCATGGTTCTATAGAAAGAACGAGTTTCTATTCTGCATATCTATTGCCTCCTAAATCTTAGTTTATTCTGTTTCTTATATAAAATGTGCGCTAAATTTATTTTCATAGTTCACGTGGGCAAGGGGACAGATTTTTGTGTACCCTGTGTTTTAATGTCGGGTGGTGATTGAAATCTGGATGAGATAAATGATTTTATGACCCAGGTGAGTGAGTGTATTGCAGTCATACAACAGCAAACCGGTAGCAACATATGGGAGACTAGCACCAAGTATTGCTCCTCTTCCACATTCTGCTATTTTTATCACTTATATTTTCATCATCGATTTAGAGTAAACATCTATGAATTTGTAAATCCGTCTTGTAATGACCTTTCTCTCACGCTCGCGGCATATAATATCGCCACTACTACTACTACCCTCTCATCATCATCATCTGCATTATCAGCATCAGCTTCCTAGTCGTCGTTGTTTTGTTTGGGGATTAATTAGCAAAGACGAAACAGAAAAATAAAGGAAGACCTTTTCTGAAAATATCGACGCACAGACAGACAGGAATTACTTGAAAGAGTCACACACAGAACTACAATGCAACAATGAAATATAAATATATAGAAGGAAGAAAAAAAAAAAAGAAAAGTGAAAAAAAAATTGGGAAGTCAGTCAACAACGAAGGGAGAATAAAAATGAAATTGGCAGAACAAATGGTGAAACACATCCAAATTTTACTGGGAGGTCACAGGGGATTTTGTGAAGTTAAAAAATTTGTTTTGCACTCACGTGATTAAGGATTCTATAGCGATGCTTGGTATTATAGTTACGTATCATAGGCGACTGTCTCCTACTTTAGTTACGAGTTTACTCATATCTTGAAGGGGAATCTGCGTAGATTAAAATTGTGGAGAAGCCCATCAGATGGCCCGAACATATCGCTGCCTATTTGACTGGTTTAACACCACCAGCTAGTCATTGGTCGTCTCTGGTACAATCCACTATATTACAAACCATAATAATAGCAACAACGGATTATCCAACAACATCGACGGTACCGGCAGCAGCAAAAAAAAAACGACGACTCCAGCACCAGCACTACGGCCAGAGAGGATGAGTACGCCGATGCCAATAGCACCACCAGCGAGGCTAGCGGCCCCACAACCAATATTAACAACGACAGTACACCCACATCACCATCGGCGACAGTAGCGCCAACGCCACGGCTAGGGATGTTCAACACAACAACCACCGCAGCGATATCGCAGGACGCTTATAAATATGTATATATATATAATATGATATATATATATATATATATATATATATATATATATTGCTTTGGTCGACGCAGTCTCCTGTTGAGTTTCGCCCTATTGGTGCACAGGGCTTTAGCGAAGTACTCGCACCCACAGGCGAAATCCATACTAGCAAGGGACTGATCGTCCAACGTATATTATTATCGATCTCTACCATGGTACCAGGTATGGTTTTTCGACTGACAGCATTAAACAGGTAGATTTACACACGCACGTATGTATGTATGTATGTATATATTACGCTGAGAAATGGAAAGGTGTCTGAAAAAAACTCAGATCTTGAGATTCGCGATTATTTAGCGATGGATTCCAATAGGGTTGGGACTTCAGTTAACCTTTTATAAGGCACCTAAATATAAAATGATGAAATGGGATCCCTCCCTCTCATCTTCCCCCAAACTTGAAGGCGTTTTTCACCGTCACAGTATTTGGCCTCTGATCTCAATAATGGTGATTCTTCAAAGTAAATCTCCATAAATAAGATTAGTTCGATTAAACAAGAAGCAAAAGAACCGATAAATGATTGAGGAAGACAAAGGCGAAAAGAAGACAAAAATAGTGGCGTTCTTTGGAGAAGTTAATCCCATTATGAGCGTTATTTCCTTGATATTGATCATCAATAATATTATGGCAGTCATGATTGTTGATGACTGTAACCATGACTGTATGGTTGAAAAGGATCGTTTCGCAACATCATGGTTCAGGATTCGGGAAGAGTTTTCTATCATTGCGTCGGGTTGATCGATATCGTGTGAGTAAAAATTGATAGCAGTTGATTAAGAGGAAACAACTCGTCTGTGTGTGCGAGCATGACTTTATACGTATACACATATAAAGATGTATGTATATATCAATACCTATATATATGTATTTGTGCGTGCATATATATATATATATATATATATATATATATATACACACACACATGTGTGTAGATGTATGTGTGAGTGCGTGTCTGTGTGTGTATGTGTAAACATGACTGTGTCGCTAAGAAGCTCCCCTTTGCAACCTTGTGCTTTTGGGTTCAGTCCCACAGCTCCTCAGTTTGGGCAAATGTCTCCTACTGAAATCTCTAACCGACCAATGATTTCTGAATGAATTTGGTGACTGGAAACTATGTAGTCCCCCCCCATTTAAAAAAAAATTTTTTGGCAAGTGGTATTACTTTGTTTGCGTCCTCGTATTCTAGCGCTTCGGCAAAAGGAACTGATAGAATAAGTATCAGTCATTAAATGCAGAAATACTGAGGTCAATTTATTCGACTAAAACTCTCAAAAGTGGTGCCCCAACATGGGCGCAATCCAATCAATGAAATAAGTAAAAGATAAAAAAGAAGCATGTATATGTTTGGAGAGAGAGGGAGATAAAGAGAGCGAGAGAGAGAAAGGAGAGTCAGAAGAGAGAGAGAGAGAGAGAGAGGGTGAGTGAAATCTGAAAGCATGAAATAAAAATGGATTTTAAATGAATGTAAGTAGGCGTTCTCGTTATGACCATCTTTTGGAAACTGAGTATCCTGGCACATTTTCGTGACCTTCTTTAAGGTCGTAAGATGTAGTTTAATGTAGACCCGGCAACTATATCTAGCAGGTTGTGTATCCAGGTAGAGGTTTCTTTAATGTAATTTCATGTGTTTAGTCTCAGCTCATTAAACAAATCAAAGTTGCCGCAAGACCCTCTTTAATGCCATTATTTATTCAATTTTACCTGAACTCGCAGGTCACTCGCATGCGTTAAGAAAGTCGGTTGTAATTTTATAAGAATGTCATTGCCACCATTCACAGGTTTCACAACCATATGGAGATGCAACGATAGCTCACATACGTCATGCTGGCGTACCTGATAACCAATAAGGTCCCTTCTTTAATAAGCTACTACAGTATTATTTGCTGGTGAATTGGCTGCCCTGTATAGCAGGTCGAATAACCATATAACAACCCCTACCACAGCCGCATAAAAAGCGTAAATTTGATGTGGAATACCAATGCCTTCTTACTTTCTTAATAGAAATAGTGTGATTTTAAAAGAGACTTGGCTGCTATATCTGGCAGGTCGTACTGGGCTCTATTAATGGCACGAAAAATAAAGGTTACTGTTGTCTCTGAGACTTAGTATTGTTGCGAAGATTCCCTTCATGTTTAATCTATTGATGACATCACCACCTCAAGGGCCAGAAAATCAATTTCTACGAACTGAACTGAAAACCCTTTTAAATAAAACTTACAAAGGTGATAGGAATATCTTCTTAGGAGTTATAGAAGATCAATTTATCATTAAAAGATAAATACGAGTTTTCACTAAAATAATTGGAAATCGGAATTTCGATAAAACCGAGTTTGTTCCCAGATAGAATTCAATGAACACAATACTTCTATTTTTATATACGGAAAAAAAGTATTAGCGCAACATTTAATGAGAAATGAACCTCCAGGTCAGGAACTGGCATCTGGTTGTTTTCTCTTCAAATGTTTTGTTTACAATTCACCATCTTGTACTTCTATGGCAATTTTTGAAAGATTGTAAAGGAAAAAAACGAAGCAAAAAAAGCCAAGCCGCAGTAATAATGCTTTATTTATCAAAGCAGAAAGAATGAAATGAAAAATGACTTCAGCGGAATCTGAACAGGGATTCTTGAAGCAAAGCAAGAAGCTAAAATACCTGATACTCGTACCACATTGCCGAATGTCTGCGGTGACAACAACGCCGATAAATCGCAGTTATATGGATTGGACGATGATATGCTAAAACGGAGAATATGTTAGCTTCATTCGAGGATTACATCATGCAGGACCAATGGCTGTTTCTATTGTGTAAGGCTTTTTAGATATAGAAAAAGGTACAAAATACAAATCAATCTTATATATCCGAAATTTAAGCGAACACGATGTTATCAAGTTAGTCCGTAACAGCTTGAATACAAAGCGAACTGACAGAATGTTTATAATGCATGGACACAGGCAAAAAGTACGCAAAGAAGAAATATTTTATGCTAAGAAAATCCAGTTTAGCATTTAAACTTAAAAAAAAAAAAATAATAAAAATGCTGCGTCAGTACATTTAGGTTATTTAAAAATGTTTACAGTATAGAAACTGTCGTTGGACCTGTCGGATGAAATCCTCAAAGATGGTATTCTCCATTATTAGTTCATCTGTACACTCACCCCACACGCACGTACGTATGCATGTATGTATGATAAAATGTAAAAGTTTGCCTGAAGCGTTGTACATGATATATAATGCTGAAAGAGATAGAAAGCTTAACAATACAGAAAGGAATTTGATAAATAAATAAATGATCCAAAATTCTGACTCTCTCCCTTTTCTTTTCTCTCTCTCTCTCTCTCTCTCTCTCTCTCTCTCTCTCTCTCTCTCTCTCTCATGGGTTCGTACGTAACAAACAAACATAATTTGATACATGCAAATAAAAAGAGAAGTTAGTTTTGTAATATTCCAGATTTATTCACTTTTCCTCATTTGATCATGGTAGTGGTCGCGCGTTGTCGTTATTGAAGTACAATGGTGGGGGGGGGGGTCTGTTGAGGCTGGGTGGTCGGGTGATGGTAGGTGAGGGGTAACAGATGTGCACGCAGCCAATGAGAACACGAACAATAATATCAAACAAATACAAAGAATAAAATATTAAAGAGAGTAAAGCAGCCACAAATGGCTCGTGAATTCAATGTGTGTGTGTCTGCATATATATATATATATATATATATATATATAT
The DNA here is from genome assembly GCF_046866305.1 of Octopus bimaculoides. Taxonomy (NCBI): domain Eukaryota; kingdom Metazoa; phylum Mollusca; class Cephalopoda; order Octopoda; family Octopodidae; genus Octopus; species Octopus bimaculoides. The sequence continues at coordinate 1,658,054 of NC_142938.1, read as the reverse complement.
GCGAGCTCATGGCAAGCGAACCTTCAACTATTCTGCCTATATGTCTGTGCACACCTTTCAGTGCCGTGTATGCCATAAGGTCTTCAAATCTAACAAAAGCCTCAAAAGTTATTTTAAGATCCGCAAATGTCAGAACTTGACTGCAGTTCTTGGTTGTCCGAATCAAATATGCAATCTATGTGGGTGTCTTTTCAATAGATTGTCTGGTTTAAAAGACCACATCAGGTGTGAGTACAAGAGGTGGTCAGAGTCTGCATAAAGAGTAGACAACCACCATGTGTGTGTGTGTGTGTATGTATATATATATATATATATATATATATATATATATATATATATTGAACAATGCAATCATTACATCAATTTAAATGCAGGCCTATCCTCAGCTGCATAAATTGAAAAAAAGATTTTTTTTAATTAATCAGTCGCACACATTTGTATAATTTTACTTATATACTTAATAGGATAAAAAGACAGACAGTCCATGCTGTTATTTTAGCTTTGAAGGATTTAAGTAAAATTATACAAATGTGTCCGACTGATGATAAAAAAAAATACATATTTAATTATATTTATGCTGCTGATGATAGTCCTGCATTTAAATCGATGTAATGATTGTATTATTCAATTAAATGGAGCCGCTTGAAACGGTCGTACTGCATCACCTCTTCATATCCTGTTGCTTATTTTGATTATATATACGCACAGATATATTAATATGTTAGCATTGCTAAAAAGAAGTAATAATTTGTTAAATACAGACCAAACTAGTCGTGATGTTTCTTTATCGTTGTACAGGAGTCATGTGGTTTCCATATAATGCTTGTGTTTACCCGAAATCATTCTGTCCCCATAACTGTTCTTACTTAGTTTGGACAACAACGACCTACAGATATGCAAATGAGCAAGCTTCAATTCTTCTGATCGGTGAAATAATAAAAGTACAATTAACCATATCAAATACATACACGTTTACACAGCATATCTTCAGATGTGTGTGGGTTGACACAATCTAGATGAGCACGCATGCGCATATATCTATACGGTTTACGAATGAAATAACGAGGTTAAAACCTTCATACACAATTTCTGTGTATGTTAGAACGCATGCGAGGAATGTACTTGTCAGTGAAATAGGGAAAACTTGAGGCATCACATTTGACGGTCATTCACATGTCCGCCTTTCATCTTCATCAACCTCATAAATATTTATCAAGCCATCTGACATACATACGTACGTACGTACATACATACGCAGACACATACATACACACACATGTATGTATATATATATGTATATATATATACCCACCTGTATAACACACACACACACACACACCACACACACCACACACACCACACACACACACACACACACACACACACACACACACACACACACACACACACACACACACACACACACACACACACACACACACACACACACACACACACACACACACACACACACACACACATGTATTGATGAATCATTTTTCGTGTAAAGAATATTTAATGTAACAATGTTGCTTACACTTGGTTGGTATTGAAAACAAGAACACGCCCATGCTACTGCTACACACACATGCCGTTAGTTGTCCCACAGTCTTAATGGCATCATCATTCACACTTGTCTTCATCTATAACAGTTCTTATACATTCCGTGTCCCGAATAATTTTCATTAAGAATTTGTGATGTAAGCTAAGATGGTACTTATTTATGTTGCTCAAATACTTGCTACGGTTCGCTCACTGTTATTTCTTTTACGTTCCTTTTCTTTAAATTATGCAAATTAACTCGGCCCTACATATGTTCCCATTTTTTATGCTTTGTGGTTACTGGAAATAAAGCTGTACAATTGTCTTTCCAAGGGCCTCTATCGATCCAGAACCCATATCCATAGCTGTCCTCTTATCTGCTGGCAATGTTTTCCCTAATGGCATATCAACTATGGAGAAATTTTTGAATTCTTTGGTCTCCCCTTTTCAAATGAGCTGGTCTTAATTGCAATTTGATAATTATGAAATTATAATACAACCTGTAGATGGGAGATAATTTTGATATATAATGATTTTATGCTCTTTGGCATTTTATATACCTGTATGTCTCTCTCTGTGTATGTAAGTATATATATATATATATATATATATATATATATATATATATATATATATACAGGCTTGCGCCAACACCCATGTACACACACATGGTGAAATAGTTCATATTTAACAAAAATAATTTAATGCTAAACCGTTAGTGAGAAGGTTCACTGAAATTGTAGTTGAAAGGAAACAGATTTAGAGCGACGATGTGGAGAATGATACATATTAAAACAACTAATAAAAGGAGACACTTGAAAATATAACAAAGCCCCACATGGGGATAAATATAGATGAAATGTAGTTAGTCTTGAGAAACATTGTGGTTGTCAGATGTTTGTGGAGATCAGATGTTCATACAGGTGTTCTATACTAACATGTTGCGTTCGTCGACGTTACTTTATAAACGCTTACAGCGCGCATTGGTGATTATCTTTGCAATCGGTTGACAAGCGCATCATGTAACGATAAACGTCTTATGATATCTGACTACCAGAGAGACAATGTTTTAGAGATACGATATTCCGAGACATAATATATGTGTGTGTGTGTGTGTGTGTGTGTGTGTGTGTATATATATACATATATATATATATATACATACATGCATGCCGATATACCTAAGTATATATATATATACATATATACGCATGCCGATATATATACATATATATATATATACGTGTATATGTATATATACATATATATATATATATATATATATATATATATATATATATACATTTGTATGTGTGTATTGATGCATACATATATGCATGTGGAATATCTATGTATGCATCAATGCATGCATATATGCATGTGGAATATCTATGTATGCATCAATGCATGCATATATGTATATGTGTGTATGTATGTGTGCATGTATATGTGCGTGTGTGTGTGCATATATGCATGTATGTATATATATATATGCATATGTATTCATGTATATATATATATATAATGTATGTCTCGTTGTTCTTTTCTGTATGAATGAGATATTGATGTAGATGCCGCTGTCGGCAAATATTTCGTTTTTCCTTCATCTCTCTCTTTTTTTCGCTTCCAACAATTCGAGATTTTTGGCTGTTCATCAGGTCATCCGTCTGAATCCACGTTGATATTTTTCTTTTTTAATTTTCTCCCCTCGGTGTGTTTCCCTCGATGTTTCTCTTTCATACAATCCCATATCAACACGTGGTGGAAACGTCTAGACCCATAGACGTTCTAGACTTATAATTATGGACCCGTATGTAACGGCACTGGAAAGCTGATATGAAACTCTGACGGAAACGGCTGTTCATGAAGCAGTAGGTGATTGGATTGCAACAAGAAGAGGTGTAGGCCAACAGTTGGATGTACGATTTTGCCATACCACTGAGGTGGCGGCTGGAAATAGAAGAAGAAATATGATAATATGGAATTAAACAATAGCAATAATCCATTCTAATGAGTACTATACACAGTCAATACCCTGAAACAGGCATATACAAATATACACATATGAAAATACACACACAAACACACGTGCATATACATTAGGCGTAAGGTAAATGATCGAATAATTACAGACAAAGTCCTTAATACTGATGCTAGATTAAATAGGTTATACGTATAACTTATACATATATAGGGGTCGGTTATGGTTTCAAGCTACACCCACTTCGCATCAGTGTGGTTCCAGGCCCAGTGCTCTGGATGACACCTTGGTCATGTCTTCCACTATAGCTCCAGTCTGACCAATGATTTGTGAGCAAATTTAGTGGAGGGAAACTGTGTTGAATTTTCTTGTATACATATATTTATATAGACATGCACAAACACAAGAACATGCTCATAAATACGTATGTATGTGTACATGCTTGAGTTTGTCGCCACTCCGCTTGACAATCGATATCTTTATTGTCGAACCGCTATGTTAACGGGACTTAACTTTGATGTTCGGAAATAAAGAAGCTGATAGGATAAGCACCAGACGGGAAATAAGTCCTGGGCTCAATTTCTTTGACGAATGCTCTCGAGGCTGTGCTCCAGTATGGGCGTAGACCAATAACTGAAGCAAACACCCTAATAAAAAAATGAGATGTTTTTTTTCGCAAACTGCGTGGAGATTGTGGGATAACATTACGAACGTGAGGAGACATGAATTAATTTGGTTAATTTCCAGATAATTGGTAATTAATGAAATTTAAGTTAATGAAGCTGAAACTGTCTTCAAATATGTCAAATGAGCGAAAAGAAGAAAAAAAAACAATGTATTGTATGTGAATTCGGTTCGTAAATCATATTGCAAGCGCGGCTGTGTGGTAAAATGCTTGCTTCCCAACCGCATGGCTCCAGGTTCAGTCTTTCAGCGCAGCACCTTAAGCAAGATCGTCTTTTACTATAGTCTTGAGCCGACCAATGTCTTGTGAGTGAATTTGGTCAACGGAAAGGTCAAGAAGCCCTTTGTACACTCATAACACACACATATAAATATAGACGTGTGTGTGTGTGTGTGTGTGTGTGTGTGTGAACATCTTTCCGTATGTATTTGTCTCCCACCACCCCTTGACAACCTGTGCTGGTATGTTTATGTCCCTGTAACTTAGTGGGTCAGCAAAAAGAGACCAACAGAATGAGTACCGGGATTTAAAAGAAAATAATGAATACTGGAGTCAATTCATTCGACCAAAAAATACTCCAACGCAGTGCTCCAGCATGGTCGCCTCAAATGAGTGAAACAAAGACAAAAGATAAAAGTTAAAGATCTTAATGTTCTGTAAAGTTGAGATGGTCATATTTGGAGCTCAGTCATCCTCATAAAACTCCTCGACATTACTGTGTCTTGTTTTGATGGAACGGTAATTCAGCTGTTCTAATCTCTGCCTGTTAGGATTATCTAATCTGTGCTAATCCTTTTTCAAGAGAGTAGTATTTGATTTGGTTGCTATTTCTAGTAGGTCAATTGGCTGCATAGATTTTTTCTTTTCCATCGCTCGCCAGATTCTCTTTTAAAACCGCTCTGTACGTTTCGCCATCGCCTCTCTTGCTGCGTTGTTGAGAGTGAAACAACACTGAACGAGAAAGAAGATTAGTTCTTCAAGAAGTCGTCAATGGCACTGGAAAAGAATAGCATCAGCTGCAGTAAACACATCTAAAACCATTGTTTTGGTATTAGTTCCAGCATAAAGATTACAATATCTCCCACGAAACGAGAGTAAACTTAAATATTATAGCTTGATAAAAATAATATGGTATGGCTGATTGATATTGATTATTGGGACCACATTAAAATATTAAAAGTAAATTCTCTCAAACGTTGTTATGAGAGATGATCATTTTGCCAATGTGAAGAATAACCATCATCATTGCAGAAACCACCTTCTCATAAAATCTATACTTCCTGCAAGGCTGTATTTCCGCTCTGTACATCCCATCCTCTATACAATTCAGGCTCACAACATATAAACACATTGCCACATAATAATTCTCCTCAACGGACCCTACTATACTTAAGTGTCCGAAAAGAAATCAATGAAAATATCTTGAAACGATATCGGGACAAATTTCTTCAGGTGTTACGTGACAAGCCATTATATCTGAATACATCTCATCAACAACAACCTATCACTTAAATAAGTTATGATTTTGCGATACTCGAATTTAAATCGTCTAAGTTGATGCTATTATGTTTGGCATGTTCTGGGAAAATTTTGGTGTACTCATATCCTAAGTTTTATCAAATTTTAGTTTATATTTGAAGGGACTTTGTCGAAAGCATAAACGTATTAATTATCTAAATGAGATATACTTTTTGCTAATAAAGAAATCAGTGATATTGGTTTCATGTTCGAGAGGAGTGGATATATCGATTATTTTGATCAATTCTTCGTCGGAATTTGAACTAAGATCATAAAAGCAGATGAAATGTTGTTCAGCATTTTGTTTCGCGTGTTTACAATTCTTAACAAAAGAAATATGTTTCATAAAAATTTGTTAATGACTGAAACACATAAATATCAATGTCATGTGGTTGCGAGACGAGATTTGAAGCAACTTCAAAGTTGTTTTTCCTTAAAACCTCTACTTTTTGTTTCTCCTCATACAAAAGAGTAAACTTCTGCTATTGTAAAATAAATCTTACTTTCTAAATGGAAGAACGCAATACCCATTGGTTCAGATTACTAGAAATAGCAGCCAAATTATACACTACTTCTTGAAAAAACGCACGACATATTTTTTTTAACATATTGTAGTCTAGGATTCGATAATCTTAAAAAGAAAATGAAGGACATATGAAACATTGTAGTCCTAGCTAAACAGAAAGAGTGATGGTCGCGGACAGAAAGAATGTGATCGTAAGGCTTGGATCTCACAGAACCAACTTAGCAGAAGTCAACAGCAGCAGCAGCGCTTTCAGTTGTGGTAATTTTTATTTCTAATTTCGTACAAGAACTAATTTTATATCTTGAATTTGTAGCTAAATTGCTTCAAATATTTAAACACTTTCAAAAAGAATCCGTACGAGATCCACAGAAAAGTATATCAACTGCTTTCATTCTGAAAATAAACTCCTAATACGGTTCTTCAAAATCCATCTTATCTATTTTAAATAGGATAGCATATTACTCATGAAAAGCTTGGACAAAGTAGACCATTCGATTTAGTATGGCAAGGAAATGGTTTCTTGTATTTGAAATCTAGCTTTATTGAAGAAAATGGTGGAATATCTAAGAGAAAGAGAATTTATGACATGAGTGTGACGTAAAGGAACAAAACACAGAATTTTTTTAACGAGATAAATGATAATATACAAATATATAATAGAATTGTGATTATAAAAAGAATATCGTGAACGATTGTCATGAACAGAATGTATTGAGAGAATAGAGAATCAAATGTGTGTGAAGTACTTTATATTTCCATATGTATTCATTGAAGTCACGAAGAGACGGACGGTCAACATGAGAAGTTTCTATTCTATATATACATACTCGACAAAGATCGATAAAATATGTACTGCGATCGAATATGACTGGTTAAATATCCCTTGAAAGGGTACTCTAGCATGGCAAATATTAAAACCAGTAAAATATTAAGACCTTCATAAAAGGACAAAAATATTACAGAATACACAAAAAATTGAAACAGTCGATAACCTGTATGATAATAATATTAAGGATAGTAATTAAGAATTAAGTGGAGGCGCAATGGCCCAGTGGTTAGGACAGCGGACTCGCGGTTGGGGGATCGCGGTTTCGATTCCCAGACCGGGCGTTGTGAGTGTTTATTGACCGAAAACACCTAAAAGCTCCACGAGGCTCCGGCAGTGGGGTGGTAGCGACTCCTGTTGTACTCTTTCGCCCAACTTTCTCGCACTCTTTCTTCCTATTTCTTGGGTAACGCTGCGATGGACTAGCATCTCGTCCAGCTGGGGGAAGACATGCGCCATAGAAACTGGGAAACCGGACCCATGAGCCTGGCTAGGCTTTAAAAGGGCGCATAAAGGAAAACAAATTGAGATTAAGAATTATTTCTAGTATCCTTGCTTTATCTACCCTGTTTGAATTGGTCTATGGTCAAAGAAAATCCAGTCGTGAGCATCACAACCTTTTGCTTCCAGGAACAGTCAACCATGGGTCTAATAAAATGCAATGGATTTTATTTTAAGGCGGTCGGGTATAGTTTGAGAAAGATTTAGCTGTTATTTCTGCTACATTGATCCAACAGGTATTTGCTGTAACAGAGGCGCGAAAATGCATACGTACCTATATCTCGACTCGAAACTGGACCGACTGGGTGAAAGTTAAGAATGCTAAACACAAGACAATAATACAGAAACACTGCTTGGTATGTTTTAACAAGATGCCTAGTAGTGAAGGACATGCTTTGGAAGAAATTAGTTTAAAAATGTGAATAATACCTTAAAGTTCGGCGATCTAAGTATTCCCAAGTCATAATGGTAAACAATGGTGTCCAACATATGAAGAATTCCAAGACAACAACAAACAGCATCTTTATAACCCTTTTCTTGTTTTGCAGACTGCGTTCGTGTTGGACTTGTTGGATTGACAAGCTTTCAGTGATCTGGAAACTGACGCTGCGGCTTGTACTGTGATGAGTCCGATTTTCGGAAGAATAACTATCATTTATGCTGTTGGAACTGGCATTTGTCAGTTCAGTAGTTGATGAAGAATCTTGCTTCCGCTGTGATGGTTCATTTCTAGCCTTGCTTTTGGATTTGTTTCCTACAACGAGAAAAGAAGAATAATGAGATCCACAGCGAGTAACGAACATGATGGACGTGCATCAATGAATTCCCTGCGAGGAAATACAAATCAAAAACAGACCACACTGATACACTGGTCTCAGATGACAACATAACAGAAATGGTCAAAGACACAAACATGAAAACAACTCAAAAAACATACTAAAGAAGAAATGGAGAGCAAGATCACTCCAAGGCCAATAGATTGCCAGGTCTGACGGAGAGGTGAGCCGAAGTAAAATCCAACAATGGCTCAAAAACTCTGGATTAAAAGAAGAAACGGAAGGGCTGATTCTCGTTGCACAAGACCAACGCCTGAACACAAACAACTATAAAAGCAATTAAATCGGGCCGCAACACCAAATGCAGAATGTACAACCAGCACAATGAAACAATTGAACATATCATTTCTGGCTTTCCCTTGCCGAATCTGAATATATATAAAGACATGACTAAGTAGTTATATCCACTGAACAATATACCAACACTACAGCTGAAATGGTGAGACTAAATGGTTATCGCTAGGTGACCATTTAGTCTAATTACCAAGCATATACCGTTGAGCATTAGAGCGATCCAGGCCTTGAAGACGACCGGAACGCACTGTTTTGAGGATAATCGCCAATTACATTATGATTATAGTAGATGTGATGATCACGGATGGGAAGCCTATATATAGTAAGATTGCACGTTCAAGGTTAACTTAAGGCTAAATAATAATAACAACATCACAGACCTAGAAATGTTCGGTGATGACTCTGTAGGACTAAACCACAACAACGAATGTAACAACAACAACAACAACAACAAATAATCTGAAATGCGTTCATGCAACGAAAACAACAACAACAACAGCAGCAGCAGCAGAAACTTTGAAAATAACAACTGGCGTTTCTTGATAATATGCTACTAATCTACTTTATTAAAAATATAAAACATTCAAGACGTCGAGTGCGCCTGTCGAAGTTAGTTTTCTGTCCGAATTGCAGAATATTAGCAGCAGATTTACACAGATCACTTATTTCGCTTTCCCGTTCTGCATGAATACATTTATTTCAATTGAAAAGCAGGGATTGTTTGTTGTTTCTTTTTTTTTTAAGCCGCATGTAACGTATTGAGGATTGATAGCTGTTGAGCAAACAGAAGACGATTAAAACTGAGATAGACACAAACATAAGAATGAGGAGAGAGAGAGAGAGAGAGAGAGAGAGAGAGGGAGAGGGAGAGAGAGCAGTGTAAAAGTTGCGATAGGTACATAAATTCGAGACCGAAAATTAGCAGAAATGGCCAGATAGAGTGGTAAAGACTGAGAGACTTCGAGCGATAACAAATACAATGCGTATGAAGAGTGGAAAGAGCTATGAGAGAATTACGTTGGAACAGATATGTAGATAGGAAAGTGAACGTTAAGGCAGGTACAGGGATCAGGGAAAGAGAGAGATAAGGGAGAAATGAAAAGAGACCTAAATAATGGAGCTGTGTCCAAATGAATGCAGAAGAAGTGTATGGAAGTTGAGATACATACAAAGATGATAGGGTTGACACAATTTGAAATGGATAGAGTGATATGAGGGGAAAGCGGAAATAGATGCACAGACTGTGTGTAAAAGATGATATAGGCTAAAATTTCAGAGTCATACATTCATAAGATAGCTGAGGTAGAGAGAGAGAGAGAGAGAGAGAGATGAGTGAAAATTGAATTATATACAAATAAAAGCTAAGTCCATAGAGATACGGAAGATATGGCCATGAAACTGAAAGTAGTTATTACAGATAAGAGAAAGAGAGAAGCCTTTTTATGTTCTCTGTCGTTCATATCAAACATTTAGCAACTTTGACATAAAACTGCCCTCATCCTTTTCTTTGATGCCATATAAGAGGATATAGTTACAGTTGAGACTTAATTCTTGAAGCTATAGTTTTCAATAAGCCATTGAGTCGTCTTAAGAGATTAAATTTTGAAGCTTAAATCTGCTAAGTGGACCACAAGTAGGTTAATCTGTGATGCTGGAAAAAAAGAAAGATGTTTTTTAAATGAGGTTCAAAGACAGGAACTTCAACGTTGATGTCGCTATTGTTGCTAGACACCAGGTCTATTTTTTATTGAGCAGGGCTCTGAGCATTGATGTCGCTACCTTTCACTCACTTATCTACGCATGTATTTCATCTTATCTCTCTAATATAAAAAAAAAGACGTTCCGGCAATGATCATCCCAACTGTTCTTTAAGTCTATGATTACATGATTTCTTGTGTCCCTTGTCTTACGACGTTAAGCTGTTTGAAGGAGATTTAGCTACTGTTTGTAGCACGTCAAACAACTAAGTAAACGCTCCGCTGTTTGTAGTTGTTGTTTAACCTTAATTCATATTGATCAAAAAGATCTCATTTGATCAATGACATTACAATGGTGACCATCCCATCTTATATAAGACGATACAATTATCCTCATGTCAGTGCAGATACGATAGAAATAGAAACGAAGACGCTCCACCTGTGAGCATTGTATTCTGATATTTAAATGCACATAAGGCGGCGAGCTGGCAGAAACGTTAGCACGCTGGGCGAAATGCTTAGCGATATTTTGTCTGTCCTTACGTTCTGAGTTCAAATTCTGCCGAGTTCGACTTTGCTTTTCATCCTTTCGAGGCCGATAAATTAAGTACCAGTTGCGTACTGGGGTCGAACTAATCGACTGACCCCCTCCCCCAAAATTCAGGGCCTTGTGCCTAGAGTAGAAAAGAATATTTAAATACACAATGAGATTTCACTATCGAAAACATAACGTCAAAGATATTCCAAAGAGATTTTTGTTCTGCGTCGGCTAGAATCGTATTATTCAGCAACATCTGCAAAATGAGATTGGGTTCGGGCATGGAAAAAGTAACGTTTTGGACAATCTTTTTTCAAGGAAAAGTTGACAGAAGGAAGCCCAATGTGTTTCTAATTAAATTTTCTCTGGGGAACGAATCTATCCGAAACGCTGGATGTTCCGCCCTCAGAGGCATGTTTACTATACACGTTTTATTGATTTTTCTACATTATCTTGTGCGCTGTTTTTATCGTAACTCGAGAGAGAGAGAGTATGATTTAAAAGGTGCTTTGCTCTGATTGGTAGCAGCTAACAGAGAGGCTTCCAAATAAGGTTTTACTGACTTCGTTCTAATAATATCACTGTTACTGTTGCTTACATCCAGATCACACACGATTGAGCAGTCCTGTTGTTCAAAGCATTCTAATATTGAACATCACACCTTTTTCCGGATGTCAGCAGACATTTATATAGTATCGTTCTGAAGAGAAGTTAGTTGCTATTTCAAGGAGGTCGAGCGAAAATATGCTCATTCAGGATAAATAATGTTTTATGTGCTTTATGGTAAGAAGCTATTGGTAAAAGATGATACTGATTCTGGAATAAATATCGCAAATCCATTTATAGCATTAATGGAATAAGCAACCAAAGTTGTAAGACAAAGAACAAAGACATTTTTAAAATTATGAAACATTTCCTAGAATAGGAAAAGAAAACGTACAAGTGAGATTTGGTCCTGTAATCAAATTATGTATGTACGTATATATAAATGTGTGTATGTATATATATAATGTACACAAACACACACACACACACACACACATATATATATATCAATTCTAACCGATATGCTGAAGATAGAAACTAAATCGTCCGGCTACTTTAAAAGACATCTAAAAGTTACATGCATGTTGTAACCGAGGGAGCAAGCTAACGGAAAATTCATAACAATATCAGGATCGTAAGATTTTGGGTTCGATTCCTGGACCGGGCGATGCGTTGTGTTCTTGAGCAAAACATTTCATTTCACGTTGCTCCAGTTCCACTCAGCTGGCAAAAATGAGTAACGATGTGATGAACTGGCGTCGTACCCAGCTGGGGGACACCTACGCCATTGAAACCGGGAAACCGGGCCCATGAGCCTGGCTAGGCTTTAAAAGGGGGCATTTTTATGTATATAGATGTGTATATATATGCATGTATATATATGTGTATACATATGCATATATATGTGTGAGTACACGCTCTACATACACACACGGACACACACGTATACATTACTACATATGTATATATGTACCTACATATATATATATACATACATAAATATGTATATGGTCACACGCACAGAGACACAAAAGATACATATATTCGTATGATGCCAATGTTTACATGGATTTAATATTGAACACAGATGTCTGACATCAAAATCGAACTTAATCACTTTACAGTGTCAACTGGTAGAGCACTTCTCTATAAAATTGCAAAGATTTAACTGAAAATTCAAACAGACGCCGAGACACACGTCACTGGGGCATGGTGGCGGTGGAGAACGGGGTCAGGGTGTTTGAAGATGTATTTACTCCACTTAGTATTCGTCGTTTCTCATTCTACTGATACATTTCCAGGCTATTGTTCTTCATTGTGTCTACAGATAACACACACACACACGCATATATATATGTATATATATATATATGTATATTTATATGTATATCTAAATGGCTATATATACATATGTATACATATATATACTTATATAGATATGCATATATATATATATAGGTATATATTTATGTACGTATGTATGTACGTATAAATATATTATTTGTTAAACCAATACACATGTATATATATATGTGCATATATATTGTGTATATATATATATATATATATATATATATATGAATATAATAAATATGTGTATGTATGTATGTGTATGTATATATATATATATATATACACACACATGTATGTATATATATATACACACACATGTATGTATATATATATATATATATACACACACACATGTATGTATGTATATATATACAGATATCCACATTCTTACACTAGAACTCACAAATAGACCTTGAAGGAGATGAAGAAAGAAAGAGAAGTAACTTGTAAATATATAACTAAATAAAACAATATATAAGCGATACACAGACACATGCACACGCAAATATATTTAAAGACACACACACACATACAAATATACATACACACACACACATATATATGTGCATATAGGCACACACACACACTAATTGACACTCATATATGTATGTATACATTCATACATGCATATATACGTGTGTTCTTGCGTGTGTCGTTTTGTGTTTGTGTGCATATGTCTGCGATTAGGGAGAAAGAGGCGGTCGCGTATTTATTTTTTTGTCTCGAACTTAAACGCCGTATTATCTTGAGGCTGAACAAGGAGAATCAATAGAAAGCAGAAATTATATATCGATTATTTGATTATTTGCCAATTGAAACTCGAGAAAATGAGACAAGATGAGCAATTCTATAATGTTACGATGACGGTTACCTCCTGTCATGTAGACACTTGGACAGCGATAGTTTGAAAGGAAAGAAGTCACGTAAACGAAGTCAATTGTTTAATAGTACGAAATTATCTCTCGTTAAGTATATCTTTTTTATGCAAGTCACGGAGATAAGCAATGTAGAATCTCGCTGAAATCCCGTGAGAACTGAACTGAAGATATCATGAAAGCTGAGAATTAACGTCTGCCCAGTGGCAAAGCACGCTTCTGCATTTTGTGAAAATGGCGGCTGTGTGTACCCTCTTAGCAGATTTTTCACACGCCTATGCGAAAGTATATACATTCAATCAGACATACATTGACACACACACTCACATACAAACACACACACATTTTCTCTCTCTCTTTCTCTTTATATATATATGTGTATATATATATATATATACACATACTCACCTATATATACCTGCATATACATACACACACACACACACAGAGAAACTCTATCACACACAAACACAAACACAGACATGTAGTCATACGTACACATCTTTCTCTTTTGCTATATACGTGTGTATGTTTGTATGTATAAGTACATTTTTAATAGATGTTCACATACGTATATGAACGTAGCGCACACAGTCACCCCCACACATACAAACACATTCCCACGCAAACAACTAATCTGCGCAACACACGTAAGGTTTCCTCTTTCAATTTTATGGAAATTATGATAAATACTCGAGAACATCCATCGGCAAACACTCGCACACACATATGCACACACGCGTATATACACATACATAAACATTGTTTTCATACAGGTCTACGCAGGAGCTTATATGTTATGTACAAGAAAGAGGAGGAGAAAGCGGAAAGAGAGAGAGAGCGGCAGATAGACAGACAGAGATGGCATAGTAGAATATATATTTGTACAAATAGATAGATCTCTAAGTACACATCTTCAAGGCATTTTGGGAAATCTTATTTACTGTCAATTGCACATACATTCTAATGATTTCCCCACATGTATTCTTCGGATATTAATGTGCTCTTTAGATTCTGTATAGGCTGGAAGATGGAGGATGTTTCGTCCCATTTTCGTCCCATTTACAACCATGTAAAAGTGTAACGTCCCTTGACATGGTCTCAGCATAAGAAACCATTGGCAGCACATGAAATCATGTATTGTGTCTTATATGTAAACCCAGGCACCATACTGAAAATCCGTTAATCGATAATTAGTGAAGTTATCATTTTCGTTAACAATTTAACTTTTAAGTTAACTTTGGAAATCATTATCGGACTAACTTCCGTTAACTTCAATTGAATTGAAGTTAACGGATTTTACAGTTTTTGCACTTTTTAAAGGTGTTTTTAGGTGGTCTTAGAGAAACACCGAATTTTTTTTCTTTTTACTATAATAAAAATTAACGTTAACGGTTTATCAATAACTTCCGTTTAATTTTTAATGAATTAACTAATTATATACATGTATGTATATATATACATATATGCATATATATATAAATGAGTGGAAACTTTAACGGTGAGTGTGTTAAATAATAAGGCATTAAAAGAGAGTGACTCTCCCCAGACACAACAAAACACGCTTCGACACACGAAGTCACATGAAGAATGTTTGAAGCCAAATCCCAAAACGAAGTGTATATATGGTAGCCGTTTGGCAAAACACACCGATAGAATAAGTACTAGGCTTACAAAGAATAAATCCTAGGGTCGATTTGTTCGACTAAAGGCGGTGCTCCAGCACGGATGCAGTCACATGACCAAAACAAGTGAAACAATAAAAAAACTATACCATTCTAATCCCGAGCTACGCCGGGTATCTCTGCTAGTGTGTGTGTGTGTGTGTGTGTGTGTGTGTGTGTGTGTGTGTGTGTTTATATATGCGTGTGGTCTGTGTGTGCATTATTGTGAATTATGTGTAACTTTACTACGAACCAAAAGACATGTCTATATGTGTGTGTGTGTGTGTGTGT
>NC_142938.1:1617381-1637381 GCF_046866305.1 Octopus bimaculoides | reverse complement strand
TGTGTGTGTGTGCGTACGTGCTTGTGTGAGTATATATATCTATATACATAGACATACATATATCCATTAACATTAATTATTATATGTTGTAATTTTATGTGTATATATATATATATATATATATATATATATATATATATAATCATTATTATTATAATATTATAACTGCACTCGCACAATTACTAATCTTTTGGGTGTAGTTATATTCGCAGTACAGAGACATAGCACATAGTAAAACTATGATAATATATTGTAACTATTATTATTATTATTATAGTATAGATTTTCTGGTCAAACTTATTATATGACAATTATATTTCTCGTAGATTTTCTTCACACTGTTTACTCTCGCCCTGTCTTGCTGTTTCCAATAAAACATCGTATTGGAAGGAGCTCCGATGTGGCAGTTGAAGTTGCTAGAATTAGCAGACAATTTGTCTCTTATTCGTACGTTTAAAATACTTTGTGATGGTCACCTTGGAAACATTTTCCGTTGTAGATCTGCTCATTTTGTTCAGATAAGGCTATCCTCGGGTTATAATTCAAATGCAACAACTAATGTTTCAGGATAACCGTCAGAGGTGCATTCAGGGCATAAGAAAAGTGAAGAAACAATAAACAGCGAAAGTGAAGGGTTTTACAGTTTTTGTTTAATTTTCGTTTTCATTTGTTCTTTGTTAATTTCATTGGTTGAACTCAAGCCACAATAAACTTAAGACTTGCTAGTGGTGGCTTAAACTGTCGTTGATCCCTTTAGGATATTCGCTGTCTATCATAACTACTTGTAGCATATGAACTGAAAAAGGTGGCACGCAGGGCAAAATGCTTAGCCCCATTTCGTCTGTGCTTACCTTTTGAGTTCAAATTCTGCTGACGTCCTCGTTGCTTTTCATCCTTTCGGGACCGATAAAATAAGTACCAGTTGAACACCGGGGTCGATGTAATCTATTTAATCCCTCCCCGAAATTGCTGACCTTATGTCAAAATTTGAAACTAATATATGGAATGAAAGACCGAGTGGCCAAATCGATTAGGACCGTGCATGGGTGATCCAGCGAAATTTGCGTGTCCGAGGCAAAAGTACTTAACTGCCAGTATGAAAGATCTCTCAGCATTATGTGGCTAGCCACAGGGTAGTGGAGTTAAACGTAGAGATCTGTAGGGTACCACAGGATAATGTAATTAATTACTGTAGCTAATTGTGGCATACAGCAACTAACGAGAGTTAATTGCAGAGTACTGTTGTCAATTACATGATTCTGCAACTAATCATAAATCGTTGTAGCTAATTACAGGGTACTGCAGCTAATTACAGATTATTGTAACTATCAAGAGTTTACAGGGAATCGTAGTTGATTTAGTTGTGCAATCAACAACATATTCGTTGATTTGTCTTAAACTTCGACTCACAGGAAAAAATGCACGTAGGATAGTCGGCGTCGTAACAAGATGCTTATTTGTCTCGCATTTGCTTGATGATGCTGAAAAGATTCAATGAACACTGTCTTCCACAAATCCAGGTGGGGATTTCTTAAGATAATTAAACTCAACTGACAACGCATTTTGACAACATAATTTGGCAATGGTCATATCAAAAACTAAATAAAAAGATTTGAAACAATGCAGATCTGTCTTTCTGCCATATTTTCGCCAGATATTTTTGGAGATATTTTTTTAAGTTTTAATTTTTGTCAAAGTTATTTCTATACTTTTACTTTCCATTTTATTAAATATTTTTCTTCATTTTACATCGACAGAAAAAAAAATACTGAATGTATTTCAGAAATGAATAACAATGAGTAAAATAAAAACACTCGAATATACAGAGACATAAACAAAACACACACATATATATACATTGTGTGTGTTGTGTGTATAGATATATGCACGTGCGTGTATATGTGTGTGCGTGGGCGTGTGTCTGTGGCTTCGCACATCGTCTATTGAAGGAATTCATAATAAGGATTTGGAAATTGTAAAATTGAAATGAGAACCCAAATAACAATTAAGAACTGTTGTGAGAGTTTCAAAGTTAAATCTACAAAGATGAATTCGCCTGATTTCTTTTTCACATTTTTGTTTTTTTTTCATTTAAAGGAAAGGAAAATAAAAACGGATAAAAAAACACTTTGATGTTAGTGAGATTAGAGAATATAGCTAAGACTGAAAGCTAAAAACACGGGACAAAAGCACAAACGACAAAGTACATTATGAATGAAAGTGACTGCGGAGACCTGTTATTTATCATGTCAACAGACGAACAATGGGTAAAAAGTATGCAGCAATATATATACATACAGATACGTAAATATGTATATAGATATGTGCGTGTATGTATGCATATTCAATGGAGTATATAGATTTTTCCGAAGAAAGTTCTTCCCTACTTTAGATTTACCGAAGCACACTAAATTCCCTAAGACGATTTGATAGTGAATAGCAAAGTGAAATAACTAACAGTTGCAGAGTATTGCGTTCAACGGAAACAGTTCTTCCTGTCGTCGATTAAATGAATCCAGTTAAATAAATAAAAGATAAATAAAAGAATAAGAAAACAGACGGCACTTTATGAAGGACAAAAGGCTTTTGAAGGCCAGTAAAGCACTCTATTCTTCCTATTATATCTGTATCCGCAGATAGAGTGGAGTTAAATAAACGATTGAGTGCACCTTCTATAGTACATTTTAGCTTCCGTGTGCAAAAACATTTCATGCGATGTTTAACACGGAGGTAAGCTTAGACGCTGTCGCTCAGTTTGCTGCATATAGCTCTCATCAAATAGTCAACCGTTTTAGATGTAGATTTAGAGGGTAGCAATGTGCACTTTATTCTATGCTCCATCTACCAGTCAAAATCTGCATGCAAACATGTATGTATGCATGCATATAAATATATACATATGTGTATATATATATATATATATATATATATATATATATATATATATATATAAAGCAAAAGGCTGACAAAGGAAAACGTAGTTTATGCTATGAGCTTCCTTAGCTTATAGCTGTTTCTACTCTCTAAGATGCAGTGTTCTCATGATAAGGTGCCTGAATAACATCTTCTAGCTTCATCGGAGCCTCGAATATGAAGTGCGATTTATTTGCGAGGGAGAAGTAAATTTGTGCATTGTACAGTGCAGTCATTTCCGGTAAGAATGTCACTGGTGATGCGTATGAAAAGGTATATTCAAAAGACAATTAGATTTAATGGAAGAATTACAGCCATGTATACACACACGCACAGTCTCAAAAATTGCACGCAGACAGGCAGATACACAGACAGACAGATACCTTCACACACAGCTCATGTATACCCACACACACGTATATTGAGTTCTACTCCAGGTTATTAGTCACGCAAAACCTAAGCGGTATATATATATATATATATATATACACACATATATATACATATATATATATATATATATATATATACACACAGAGAGAGAGAGAGAGAGAGAGAGAGAGAGAGAGAGAGACTTGTAGATGAAAGTAAACATACAAACAGTCGCCAGTCACATACAGTGAACACAGCATACACTGCATCGGAATTAGATATTGTTAGAAAGCACATCCAAGATGAAGTCTTGATTAGAATAAACGAAACGTAATTTCTTCCCCATTATGGAACAACAATATGTCCGTAATAGAATGATTTGCTAGTATTAACAATAAACAACATTGATATGACTCAGGTTGGTTTTATATAACGTCAGCTTTCCATAACTAGATCCCCTACTTTCAAAAATTTATCTGTCTCCACATACAATCATACATGCATATATATACGTACATACATACATGCATGCATTCATGCATGTAAATATATGTGCATGTGTGTATATATGTTCGATTTTAGAAGTAAAGATAAAATATAATGGAAGGCGTGATTCTCTTGAAGGCGCCGAACAGACTAGAAATATTTCTGCTAGAGTTAATGAAGCTATAACCATATTCTCTACCAGAAAATCATTACATCATTAGCAAGGACAGGATGGGGGGTAATCATAATTACTTAGATGGGAAGTAAGAAAAAATAAATTTAATTAAATTTTTTAAAAAATAGCTGTAATATTTAGAACTTGTAATTTTGTAAAATATTGCCCTAGAGTATTACATTATAATGAACCGAATTGAGAAACATAATTATGTTTGAGATTAATTTACCAGGATTAATGAAACTGTCGTTCTGATATTAAGTAAATTATATATTGACATATATTGTACTTTATATACCACACTGCTCTATATTAGATATTATTAATTAGGGGACAGCTTATTAAAGTGACACTCTCATTATATTAGAGTCCACCTATACGGAGCGGTGTAACTTTAGATACACAAAATGGTCTGTAATTCAAACCTGTCTTCTTTTGCAAGTTCATGTGTCATTGCGTTTATGTATATGACAATTATGTAGATATTTAGTTCCACGATCTGCACCACGTTGTACAATCGTGATGTGTCCACAAGCATTGCTAGAGAAATTATGTAGGTATACTGAAAGTATGAAAATAATTTATTTCCCACAATGTTACTGCCGAGATAATATCGCATTCAGCCGAATAGACTCACACCTACACAACTTTTGTTTCAATCAGACTCATGGAATTTCAGAAATCAAACTTGCTTGAAAATATAGTGTCCCTTGAAGATTATGATCTATGGGTGTGTTCTCGCCCGACTCGAATATATACGAAGGTAGTACATGGGGCTTATTGCTTATTATTTTCAAGGAAATATTTACACAACCCCTGCATTCCTTCAGGTTCAAAAACAAAGCAAGCACCACTTTCTTTCTACGTTTTATCTTGAGATTACGGGATCACATAATGACTCGACCCAGTGTAACATGGAAGACTCTCGACAAAGCACCCACTCAATGGTTAATGCACCCCAGTACAACGGTGTCATCTTTGTCTCATTCAGAAACTGAACATGTAACCACATATGTCTCGGTTAACATGAGAACTGAGCTATTATTGCTATCACAAACGGACTATTTTATACAATGTCTGAACTGCTTTTCTGCATCCAAGAACATAACTAATTGCCAGTTATGAAGGATAATTGCATAAACTTTCTGTAAACATCTTCAATTCTCCATAAGTTGTTATTCCGAATATTGGAATCTAACGCCAGCTACTGATTTTACCACCAGCCGATATCAACCGTTACCAGTAACACTCAGCAATCAGGAGCAGCCATCATTTACTAACAGCCAATACTGATCAATAGACACAAACGTCCCCATGTGATCTGAACAAACCAATAATACCAAGCTTTATTCCTCGTGCAACGGAAAGTAGCCTTAACTCGAAACTGAGGAAGCGTTGTTAGTGAAGAGTCACGTAAGCGCTCTCTATCTCTATTCTCTCGAGTGGAGAATCAGTGGGTTTCAACCATTTTGTGCCTATGGATCTCTTTGAATCTTGTTTTATTTGGACGGACCCTCAAAGCCATTCAATGCTTAAAAAATCCTTTTATATTTATAGAATTAAATATTATTAGGAATTGTATTAAAAAAATTAAGATATTTTGAGAGTTGTAGAAACAGAAGTAATTAAAGGCAAATTTTAACAACAAAATCTTATATGTATCCCCAAGGGCCATATTGACCCCCGTTGAGAACCACTTCTGTAGAATGTAAATTGTATGTATGGCCTCTACTTTATTGTTGTAGCAGCGAATTAGCTTGACAGTTGTTATTCTTTGTAAATGTCTTCTGAGTCGGTATGCAGCTGATGAAAAGGAAAATGTAAGATAATCTTCAACGAAACAAAACAAAATTGTAAAAAAAACACATTAAATATACCGACGTCATAAGTTCTTATATATTTGGTCAGTTTCTGAATATAGTTTACACTGTTATATACTCCATTTGTAATCAATATTTAAATATATTTTCACTGTAAAGTATTATCAGAAACATATTTCCTTGATATGGATTTACGTCTGGAATTACGTATTTATAAAGAAACTACATCATCGTATAACTCGTTTATTTTTCGTAAAATCACATGTTACACGCACACGCGCGCGCACACATACACACACATGTATATAACTTCAGACAAACAAGGCAATTTTATTTGTTATACTGTTACAATACCAGGAAACTGTTCTTGAGCCTCTGACAGGCACCGAGGTATAAAATGCCGAAGTTAAAAGACCGAGGAAATATCGACATAAACGGATATATACATGTTCATTTTCATATTTATATAAATGCAGATATACATATATGTGCGTGTGTGTATGTGTGTATGAATGTATTATGTGTATGCATCTATGTATATATACATGTATATACATATCTGTTCACCCTATCTATATATACATGTATATATATATATACATATATATATATATATAAGTATATTATAAGTATACATATATATATATAAGTATATTATAAGTATACATATATATATATAAGTATATTATAAGTATACATATATATATATAAGTATATTATAAGTATACATATATATATATAAGTATATTATAAGTATACATATATATATATAAGTATATTATAAGTATACATATATATATATAAGTATATTATAAGTATACATATATATATATAAGTATATTATAAGTATACATATATATATATAAGTATATTATAAGTATACATATATATATATAAGTATATTATAAGTATACATATATATATATAAGTATATTATAAGTATACATATGTATATATATAAGTATATTATAAGTATACATATATATATATATAAGTATATTATAAGTATACATATATATATATAAGTATATTATAAGTATACATATATATATATAAGTATATTATAAGTATACATATATATATATAAGTATATTATAAGTATACATATATATATATAAGTATATTATAAGTATACATATATATATATAAGTATATTATAAGTATACATATATATATATAAGTATATTATAAGTATACATATATATATATAAGTATATTATAAGTATACATATATATATATAAGTATATTATAAGTATACATATATATATATAAGTATATTATAAGTATACATATATATATATAAGTATATTATAAGTATACATATGTATATATATAAGTATATTATAAGTATACATATATATATATATAAGTATATTATAAGTATACATATATATATATAAGTATATTATAAGTATACATATATATATATAAGTATATTATAAGTATACATATATATATATATAAGTATATTATAAGTATACATATATATATATAAGTATATTATAAGTATACATATATATATATAAGTATATTATAAGTATACATATATATATATAAGTATATTATAAGTATACATATATATATATAAGTATATTATAAGTATACATATATATATATAAGTATATTATAAGTATACATATATATATATAAGTATATTATAAGTATACATATATATATATAAGTATATTATAAGTATACATATATATATATAAGTATATTATAAGTATACATATATATATATAAGTATATTATAAGTATACATATATATATATAAGTATATTATAAGTATACATATATATATATAAGTATATTATAAGTATACATATATATATATAAGTATATTATAAGTATACATATATATATATAAGTATATTATAAGTATACATATATATATATAAGTATATTATAAGTATACATATATATATATATATAAGTATATTATAAGTATACATATATATATATATATAAGTATATTATAAGTATACATATATATATATATATAAGTATATTATAAGTATACATATATATATATAAGTATATTGTAAGTATACCTATATATATATATAAGTATTTTATAAGTATACATATATATATAAGTATACATATATATATATATTTGTTCACCCTATCTATCTATCTATCTATCTATCTATCTATCTATCTATCTATCTATCTATCTATCTATCTATCTATCTAGACAGTTAGATAGACACCGAAGAAAAAGGTTGGCTGTGACCTTGAAACTTTTATTAGTAATTAGCTTCGTCAGACTGTCTCTTGAAAGCTTCCGACCCATCTAAACTTGGAAATTCCTTAATGAAATTGAACTTATTTAAATGTAGCCACTGGTCGTGGACTTGATGTGTGAATGTTGCCTACGACTATGCATAAAGCCATGCATATACCTACACACGCACACAAACAGAAACCTCTGTGTAAAGGAGCATAATCATGCATCTAAGTAAATACATACCTGAAGGCGTTTAAGCCCGCACAACACCTGTGCATGCTAGTCAACGATCCATGCCCTTTCAGCTTGGTCATAACTCAGCCGGGCCTGGCTGATGGAACCGATCGGCTCGTAGTCAGCTTGAATCAGTTTAGGGATTTCATTTTAGCTCGGAAATTAATCTCATTGAAAAAGTAATCACACGTAGACATATTTAGAGGCAGAACGACATATTATGTACATCGATATGATTCAATTTTGCTTGTAATTATTCTCGTAAACTCTGAAAAACAAGCCTTCTTTTTCATGTCAAAATATCGATTTAACTGTTTACATTATATTATTGGAGATCAATAAATTGTAAGTAAAATAAAATAAATAAATACTCTACTGCCTGCCGTTCTTCTTATCCCATTGAAACGCATTTAACGACCGGAGCAACCACAATGGCCTCACCATTCACAAGATGCATCGTTACAACAATACAATATTTACGTATCGTTTCTCACAGAGAATAATCAGTTCTCGTACAGAGAAAGAGGGTTTTAACAGTTCAATAATGGTTTTGTCGAATTCATTAAATGAAACATATGAAAGTTATTGATTAAGAAATCAAATGGCAATAGGGATGATATGCGTCGACTTTATAGATGATGATGATGATGATAATGAT
Organism: Octopus bimaculoides; assembly: GCF_046866305.1. Lineage (NCBI taxonomy): Eukaryota > Metazoa > Mollusca > Cephalopoda > Octopoda > Octopodidae > Octopus > Octopus bimaculoides. The sequence goes on along the minus strand of NC_142938.1, from coordinate 1,628,492 downwards.
GATGATGATGATGATAGGAACAACGGGAACAACAACAGAACAATGATTACAAGAACAACAACAGTAATAATAATCCTTTCTATTATAGGCACAAGGCCTGAAATTGTTAGGGGAGGGGCTAGTCAATTACATCGACCCAAGCATTTATTTTATCGACCCCCCCCCCCCAATGGATTAAAGGCAAAGTCGACTTCGGCGGAATTTGAACTCAGGACGTAAAGCCGGACGAAATTCCACCAAACATTTCGTCCGGCATGCTGCCGCTTCTGATGATAAGAATAACAGAATGAATCAAGCGGAACTCGCATGGGATATGCCAGTCTCGACAGGTAAAAAACTGCAGAATAACCGATTAGATATCACTCTCTTACGGAACGAATTCAAAGAATGGATCTTCATCAACATCGCAGACCAAAATAATGTAATGTGAAGACAGACAATGCGAAAGATTATTTCAACAGGCTGTCTGTCTTTAGTTTCAAAATGTAAAATGAAAACAAACGCAGAAACAGAAATTCAAAGTATAAACGAGGAAATCCAGCGTTCCTATTTTGGTAGAATGACATCATCAGAAAACAAGAAAAAGAAAGAAATGACAAATAAAAAGGAAAAATGATATTTAGTAGAAGAGTTTTGTGTAAACATGATGAAATTCACCTGTCATTTTATTCATTCCTCCATGATATGTTGTTTGTGATTCACAAATATATTTGTCCTCATGCATTTGGACTGACATCGGGGATAACTGGAAACAGGCAAATGCTTTTGTACGCCATTATGTCAAACGCGGTTGCAGTAAATCACGATAGAAGGAAATTGTAAATGACACAGCTAAGATTGGCAAGGAAAGTCAAGATTTTACGCATAATTTTAGCAAATATGTGACATAATTCCTTTTAGTGATTAACTGGCACCGAAACTTCGCTAGCATTTCAAAAGTGTTGCGTGAAAGTTATCAGCATATTGAAGATAAATATACCCATTTCAAACAAATATTTTCTCTGTCGCCTTTAGATGTAATAAAAATATGAGAGGAATATTAACCACTACCTCGAACTCCAAGAAAACTATCATTGGAGCGTCTGAACGCTGCACCTTGAAAATCAGCCGCAAGAGAGGTAAACCCTGTTCATTGTGCAACAACATGCGTCAAGTCAATTCCATCACGAATCCTAACAATTAAATAAAAGGTTCAATGGACACAGGCATTGATGCCAGGCAAAATAGTAGTAGTTCAAAAGAAATTGCCGAACATTTTGAATTAAACGGGACACCTGAAAATGCACATTCTCAGAAATTATTCTGAACCTACTGAGTGTATATATACGGCGTGGCTGTGTGGTGAGTAGCTTGCTTACCAACCACATGGTCCCGGGTTCAGTCCCACTGAGTGGCACCTTGGAAAAGTGTTTTCTACTAAACCCTCGTGAGTGGATTCGGTAGACGTAAACTGAAAGAAGCCCGTCGTACATATATACATGTGTATGTGCTTGTCCCTTCCACCATTGCCTAACAACCGATGCTGGTGTGTTTATGTCCCAGTAACTTAACGGTTCGGCAAAAGAAACGATAGAATAAGTACTAGGCTTACAAAGAATAAGTCCTGGGGTCGATTTGTTCGACTAAAGGCGGTGCCCCAGCATGATCGCAGTCAAATTACTGAAACAAATAAACAATAAAAAACACACACATGCACACAGAGAAAGACACTTACACACGTATAAACTGACGTTTATAAACTTGCGTTTAGGTTTTAATTGCTAATAAGCTACCTGTACAATTCATAGAATACACTTCTACCGTGATGGTGCTCTTGATGGTTTTGGGGTTTTATATTCTCTATTATTATGATGATGATTGTTGTTGTTGTGGTCGTTGATGTTATTGTTGTTGTAGATCGTTGTTTGAGGATTCACTTTCGTTATTTGCTTTTCTTCGTTTTTGTTGTTGCATTAAAGTAGCAAGCTGGTAGCACCGTTAGCAGACCGGGCAAAAGGGTTAGCAGCATTTCGCTCATCCTTATGTTCTGAATTCAAATTCTGTTGAGGTCGACTTTGCCAGCTACTTTTTCTGAAGTGATAAAATACGTATCCGCTGACGAGCACTCCTTTAATCGGGCAGGTAAGGAAGTTTTTCATTTGTTTGGTACGTATGACGAAATAAGTCGTCTGGTGGACGAGGTCGGCAGCTATAATGACCGAAATGCTCCTCTGTGGTAGAACCCTCATCGAGTTTTTCAAGTTTTCCTTGAAAAGGAAAATGAGGATAGAGAGGGACTTACTGTCTTCTGGTGAGTTTATAGAATGGTGGGTGGATGTGGCAAAATGGCAAGACAGAATGACACTGCTCTAAGTGAGAACCTGTCAGTCGGAGAACAGGGATTGGAATAGGGGCTTGCCCTTCGATTTGAAGATCTTGAATGGTGGGGTTCCTCGATTTATTCCTAGAGGTTCTCCTGTGTCAGGTGGATCACAACACTACCACCCGCTTTTATTTACATTTACTTCTGAACTTGTGCTCTGTCTAATTCCTTTCTTTTGTTTATACTCTATATCATGAATAATTTACCATTTCCTTTTTTATCATACAATTTTATCTAAATTCCTATATTTTACGTCTATCTATTTTATTGTCCACCCCATCCGCCAACTTGGTGGCATATAAAAGAAATCATGTTCATCATCGTCATCGTCATCGTCGTTGGTGGTGGTGAGGATGATGACACTGTCATCATCATCATCAACAAGCAGAACAAGAAAAGCAGCAGCAGCAGCAAGAATAACGATATTTATAATCAATTACAAAACATGTTGATTATCGATTCTGGATATTTTATTCGGAAACTATTTGTCATAAAAAAAGTTATCGACAAATATAAATAGAAACAGAGTAAATCGCTTCTTTTGAGAGAAGACAATATATCTTTAAAGAAATGGATGAGCAGAAAGGAATATTTCAACAACAACAACAACAGCAATGACGAAAACTGCAGCAACGAGAAAAGCAGCAAAGTTGATGACAGCCAGATCAACATCTTTAATAACCTCATCGATATCACTAACAAAGACAAACACCAACGTTAACACAAGCTACAACATCGACAACACCGCAACCTGCAACAACAAAATTATCGGTTTCAAATCTTGGCACAAATTTTCTGGGTTTGGAGGAGTATGTTGACTAAATTGACCCTAGATCTCAGTAGTTATTCCGAAAAAATGGCAGGTAAAGTCGACTCCAGATTTTTTGGGATTCAGAACCTAAGGTTGGACGAAATGCCGCGAAGCATTTTGTTCGGTGTGCTAACGATTTTACCGGCTCGCTGTCTTCGCAACAACATTAATATCGATTTCTCATTGTAAGGCGGCGAGCTGGCAGAAACGTTAGCACGCCGGGCGAAATGCTTAGCCGTATTTCGTCCGTCCTTATGTTCTGAGTTCAAATTCCGTGGAGGTCGACTTTGCTTTTCATCCTTTTGGGGTCGATAAATTAAGTTGTGTACTGAGATCGATCTAGTCGACTAGCCCCCTTCCCCCAAAATTTGGGGCCTTGTACCCAGAGTAGAAGAGAATATCGGTTTCACATGTTCGTAGAAGGCCAGCAATTTTGAGGGAGGGAGAAGGGAAAAATCCACCCCGATACTCATCTGGTACTTACTCTATTAACTCCGGAAAGATGATATTTATGTTGACCCTGGAATGATGAAAGGTGAAGTCTACCTCGGCGGAATTTGAACTCAAAACATGACGGCAGACCAATTTTACCCGGCGTGCTAATGGTTCTGCCACCTCGCCAGTTTAATGCAACAACAACTGCATCAATAACACCACCAATACCAACAACAAAGACAAAAACAACACCCTGCACAAAAGAAACTCTTCTAACATCACTGTCTACAACAACAACAACAATCATAATAATAGTACAAAATATAAAACCCATCGACCTGCAACAGCCTCATGATGAAGCCTCAGCGTACTTCCTCTATCTTCTAGAAATAGCAGCCAAATCTCCGTCGTGAAGTGGGCCCTAACCCACCATAGTCCTATTCGACCTGAGGCCGGATCGAACAACAGTGACGGTAGCAACAACAACGACAAGAATAATAACCAAGAACTCCACTAGCACTAGCACCACCACAACCACTTCCACAATTATCCTCACCCAAACCACCACCATCATCACTGCCGCTCCCACCACTCATAGCAACAAGATCAACAGCACCGGTTGCACTACCAACACTGACGACACCACCTCCACCTCCACCTACCACTTAAACCAACAACAGTCATTACACTACTATCACTACGACGACTACTAATAACATCACCATTACCACTACTAACCACCACAACAACAGCAACAACAAATACAAATTGTTATTGAAAGCCTTGACTAGCGTCGTCAGGCATTCATTGACAAGAACACTCGTCGAAAAAGTAATTATTAAAACCGGTAAATTTGAGATAATTTAATACGAAGTAATTGTAATTACTAATATTTTTCTGAAGCAAACAAAACAAAACTATTTCCGACACCACTTACCGCCAAATTTTTACCCCCTCTCCCCAAAGAAACGAATGGGGAACAAAAGGAAACATGGCTGAGAAAGAAATTTAATCACGTGATAATTGTGACAATAAGAGAAGAGAAACAATCAAGTATAATGATATAAAGAGAATTATTGTTTGATTGGTTGTGGTGCTTGCTGAATATTCAAGCTCTGAGAGAATGGAACTTTGGTAGAACTGCAAGAATTATTTACTGTCAAGTTGCTTATAGGCGCAGGCGTGGATGTGTGGTAAGTTGACTCCGAAACTCATAGTTTCTGGTTCAGTTCCACTGCCTGGTAACTTGGATAAGTTCATTCTATTATGGCCTCCAGCCGACTAAAGCGTCGTGAATGAATTTTCTAGACGGAAACTGAAAGAATCCAGTCGTATATGTGTGTATGAGAGAGAGAGAGTGAGTGTGTGCATGTGTGTGAGTGTGTTGTGCTTTGTTTGTGTGTGTGTCATTACTACTGCTTGTCAAACGTTCTCGTAACTTAACGGTTTGGCAAAAGACCTCAAGAGAATAAATATGAGGCTTAAAATATATAAGTACTGGAGTCGATTTATTCGAGTAATAATTCTTCAAGGCGGTGCCCCAGCATGGCCGCAGTCAAATGACTAAAACAAATAAAGGATAAAATGATAAAAGAGACTTTGACATTATGAGTTCCATTTCCACGAAGTTCGACGTAGTTATAATTTATGGTGGGGTCGGCAGCGTAAAGGACCAATTATGTAGAGAGAGAGAATTAATCGAATGACACAAGTGTCTCTTATTTTTCACCCAAATATTTATCGATATACATCACTCGTGAAATTTAAATAAAAAAAAATACAAATCATGAAATGATTCCTTATCTTAAATATAAATAATTCACACAAAGTTATCATTAACCACTTTGTTTATGCATGAAGAAATTTTGTCTGAGAGATTTCACTGAAATGTTACATTAATTTAGTGAACAAAATTATTATAAAGATATTCCCTTTGATGTTCGTTGTCTATCATAAACTTATTATTAATACACACACGCATATATTCACAAGGGTATGAGCTTTTATGTAGTTGGTCGGCCTGCTAGAAAAATACGTCCAGCTATCATCCTGTATAACAGGCAGAAAGTCACATTATAAGCATAGAAACAGAAGTTTGATTAGGAATGTTGTTAATGGAGAAGTCGAAGAAGAGAAATCGAAGCATATATGCGGTTCGATAAGAATATTTTTCTATGTGGTGAATTGTAGTGAAAAATATAAGCACAAGGAAAATGCACAGAAAATTTATTTGGACAATGTATGCATATATATATATGTATATATATATATATATATATATTCTTATACAATTCTAATTTTCTATTTGACGGGTTTTTAGAAGCAACGCATCAACTTTATATAGACCACACATTGTTTCAGGGAATTCATTATTAAATTCATATAAAATGTATATGCCCACTATGGGCATATACATTTTATATGAATTATTTATATGTGTGTGTGTCTGTGTTTGTTTGTTTGTGTGTGTGTGTCTGTGTAATAAAATATTTACATCGACGACCGGTTTCACTTGTGCTAATTATGACTAAGAAATTAGTGAGAATGTAACAAACTGATGCTGCCATAAGAAGTTTTCGTTTCATGTTCATTGGAGGAAAAAGATTTTGTACACACACACACACACACACACATGCATACATACATATGCAAATATACGTGTGTGTATGTGAGTGCGTGAGTGTTTAAATGTACAAATATACTAAAGTTCCTGTTTATGTTACAATAAGGGCATTTACAAATTAAATTGATGGATTACTCAATGCATTTGGTAGCTTACAAATTAATTATTCTTTTACAAGAATAGTATTGACAGTGAATTCAAAGTTTCGGCCATCTGATTCTTCATCGGTGATCCTCATTGGTAATAATCATCGGTGAGCTGGCCGAAACTTCGAAGTCACTATTAAGAAGAGTCGTGTTTAAAATTATATATATGAATATATGTATACATATGTATACATACAGAAAGTTTGTTGTACTTGAAATAATGTTTTCAATATTTTTAAAATAAGCATTTTTAGTTAAACAGTATTAAAATATTATTTATTAATCCTTCTCTAAGAAAGTCAGCCTAAATTTCAATCATATACCTAGTTTGAAAAAAAATACGTAATATAACATTTATTTTTCTGAAAACGAAAATAGAGGCAAAATTTTAATAAGTTTTTAATTCTTTCTTTTTTTAGCTGAATATGTTTTATATTAAGGGTAGCCGTGTTTAAATGGACAAACCGTTTGGATTATAATTTTATCATCTTGCTGTCCGCAAAGTGACGAGTATCGAATAAATATGTGATTAAGGCTTTAAATCATTATTTTATTTAAAAAAAATTTACCTAAGGGAGATAATACAAATATGCCAATGACGTAAATTTTGATTTTTCAGTTATAGGATGATGTAGTGAATGTTGTACTTAAGAATTTCTTAATTGAAATCTCCATTTCAAAGGATCGAAAAGAATCCCCGGACGTGTCGTTAATAATTTCCGGTAGATTCTGGTTTTGTTTCTACCATCAAAATAGAAATTTTAATTCGTTTAGAATTTTTTACTTGCAGCATAATTAATGATGATTGGACCATAAATGCCACTGTTGCTGTTGTTGTTATTGTTGTATAGCCCCAAGTCCACGGTGAAGGAGTAAACTGATGGATTAATTAAAAGGGATTACTGCTGTGATGATCACACTTTGGGGCGTTCTGAAGTTCTTGAAAGTTCTCGAAGCAGTGTAACGCGAAGTTATTAGTGTTGTTTAACCCCAGGGTAACTCTGATGGAGGAGACCAATGATCAATGTAAGGCATACCACTCATAACATTCTCAAAATTTCAAGAATAACAGCATCTGATACAGTGGAGATTTGGTTGCTATTTCTAGCTAGTTCAACCACCAGGTAGAGTATCCCTATTAAATCAAGAGCATAAATGTTGCGGTAGAAAGGATTAAACTAATCAGGTACATACTTGTATTAGCTCGACCTCAGCCCACACCTTCCTGAAGAGTAGGATTCATTACCGATTCATGGCGACGTAACTAGTCCTCCGTCGGTTACGACGATGAGCTTTCTTGTTGATCCGATCAACGGAACACGCACGGACATTTATTATGCATTTTGTAGCAGAGAAGCCAAAAATTGATTGAAAAATCCTTATATGGTTTTTTTTATATTTGGAGTAATTATTTATTTGAAACTATATTTCTTTGAATCGCCCTTTTGGTCACCATCATAAGTTTCACTTCAGAATTAATTCTTTCATTTCTTTTCCGTTGTTTATGTGCAATGTTATGTTCAATGGGTTTGCTGTATCTTACAGAAGGGATACGGTATTGAATTTGTCTATTTCGTTGTGCAGAGTGGTATAGTCGATCAAACGGCAGAATGCACGGAACTCTTTTTTTCAGATATGTAATACCGTTTATTTTACACCATTCTTAAATCACGCTTTATTCTCTGAGAATGTATGATATCATACACTCTGTTGGATTACAAAATATTAGATAGACGTTGTTAGAGCAGAAAAACTTAATGGTCGTGCATGGAATAGTTTCTGGATAATTTGATCAATCATCTGTGGCACGATGCTAAAAAAGTTTAGAAAAATAGAAATAAAAGGATGAAATAATGACAAAGATGACGACGGAGGAGAGAATATCTCTCAACACATGATGTTAGAGGTTGAGGTTAAAATGACAAATAGACATACCTTGCTGTGTTGGTAGTGCCAAGTCTTTGTCAAAATTGACAGAGAGTGTCTTGGCTATCAGACTGTAGGCAACCATCATCATCATTAACGGTAACAAGAAGAGTATAATATCCAAGAATATTTGATAAACTTTTCCCAAAGTTTTGTCTGGCCAAATCTCGATGCAAAGTTTATTGCCGTTTCGCATGGTTCGCAACTGTTGGAAAATGGCCACCGGAAGTGTGAAAAATAACGCCGACAACCATCCGCCCAGGATGATCTTGTAAGCATGGGATAAGGTCTGCCAGCGTCGTGATCGGAGTGGGTGACAAATCGCGAAATAGCGCTCCAGTGAGAGGGCGAGCAGAGTGAAAGAGTTCACAGCTACGATGGTTGCTGCAAAGAGAATAGAAAGATGGTGATAATGAGGATGATGAAGATGATGATGACTATATAGACTTATAAGATCGACGGTCTAACCACTGAGCCATGCGCCTCCATATACGTACATGCATACATACATATATACATATATGTGTACATATGTATATATATACACACACATATATATGCATACATTTTATATCTGTATATACATGCATACACACATACAAACATACTTACACACACACGTGTGTGTGTGTGTGTGTGTGTGTGTGTGTGTGTGTGTGTGTGTGTGTGTGTGTGTGTGTGTGTGTGTGTGTGTGTGTGTGTGTGTAGATAGATAGATAGTTAGGTTGGTAGATAGGTAGGTCCGTAGCATATATTTAGAAGTCCAACATAGATTGCAATACAGTTGCCGAGTTTTATTAGATTGCAATTTTTCAGACAATTAATCAAATCTTTAGAAATACACAGATTTCCAATATTTACATCTCGACTATGTTTCGGTCAGTTTGATATCCAGTTGCAACTCACAGAATATGTAAATATTGAATATTATTTCATCTCTAATGATGTGGTTAATTTGGCGAAAGATTTTCATCTAATTAACTACAACTCAATGCAACCATTTGAATATATCATTCCTAATTGCTCTTTGGTGTAAAATTATAAAAACAAGACTTAAGTATAAAGTGATAGAAATATATTTCAATGAAACATTAATAATAATAAAAGAATACGTCGTGAAGGTTTTTATTGAAAACATGATCCGTAAAATTTGGGAGAGGGGATTAATGGTTTTATATCTAAATGTGGAAATATTGAAAAGAAAATGGTAAAAGAACGTTCCGATTTTGAACGGGAAAGTAGGATCACTCATAGTTTATAAAACTACGAGTTCACTGAAAGACCGGCTTATCGAAACACGAGAAAAATAGAAACACTACCGCAGGGCTCACTGAACTATTAGTTTAGTGAAACGCTGGAACAACAAAGCACCAGTTCAGTGAGATACTGGTTCAATGAAACACCGGCTCACCGGAACGTTGGCTTACTGAAGCACTGCCTCCGTGGTTCACAAAACCACCAGCTTACTGAAACACAGGTTCAGTGAAAGAGCTACCAATTCAGAGCCAGACGATGCACCATATGGACAAGTTTTCAAAACTGGCAGCACTCTAAAACTGAAGAGTATTTCATTTATTTGTAGAGGTAAATCTCTAGTCCTATGAAGAAGCTTACGATCATGCGAAGGGATCTAGCTACAAACCCATTTTTTTGAGGGCCCTACACATAGCCGTCCGTGTAGCCCCTTCCAATCGTGTATACCTCCAAAGGTATCCCTGCCTCAACAGTACAATGATGTTATAAAATGAAAGACTTTATAAATATTATATTGAAGTGGCGCAGTGGTTAAAACGTCAGCTGGAATGTTTCCCAATCTTTTGTTTTAAGACTCTTTGATTTGAGTTCGAATCCCGCTGCAAGTTTCATCTGTGCCATAAATTAGCAGCTCAGAATAGTGGATTGGTAGAATTGTTAGAGCAGCAGACGAGATGTTTTAAATGTGACGGTCCCCGTCGTTTGACGTTCGCTCACTACTCGCACGCTAACTGAAGCTATCAAGGTAGACTCCGGCATTTCTCTACAAACGGACAAACACCTCGTCGTCTCATCACTGATATAGAGACAATAAGGACAAAGTATTCTTTTCTACTATAGGCACAAGGCCCGAAAGTTTTGGGGGAGGAGGCGAGTCGATTAGATCAATCCCAGTACGCAACTGGTACTTAATTTATCGATCCCGAAAGGATGAAAGGCAAAGTCGACCTCAGCGGAATTTGAACTCAGAACAAAGACAGACGAAATACCGCTAAGCATTTCGCCCGGCGTCCTAACGCTTCTGCCAGCTCGCCGCCCCACAATAAGGACAAAGTATTGAGATGGCAAAACCCGAGATACAAATCAAATTCTGTTGCAAAGTTGATGATGATGATGATGATGCTACACTCATTGTTCCTGTAATTGTTCCTGTCGTCGCTGCTGTCACGGTTGTTGTTGTTGTTGAGATGCAGTTGTTACCGACAATAGTAACACTGCTATTGTTGTTGTTGTTATTGTCGATGTTTTTGTTGTTGATGTTGTTCGTGCTGCTTTTCTTAATGCTGTTATTGTTAAATACTATTCTTGTTCTTGTTGCTTACATTGTCAGTCGCTTCGGGTTGTTCTTACTGTTGTCCTAATCTAACAGTCCGCCATCTTACATTTTCCATCTTTGTAATTAACTGTTTAAATCACCATCACCATCATCATCGTCGTCGTCGTCACACCTTATCTTCTATTTCAATTTCACTTTGCTCTTATTGTTTCCATTATAGTCGTTACCATAGCTACGCTGTTGTTGTTGCTATTTTTATTGTTATTTTTCTATTCTTA